>NC_135807.1:6243943-6528943 GCF_964213995.1 Mustelus asterias
CAGAGCCACAAACAATGTGGTTGACTTTCAACTGCCCCTCCAAGAGCAACTAGGGATGGGCAATAAATGCTGGCCAGCCAGCGACGCCCATGTCCCACGAATGAATAAAAAAAATTGGATCCAAATGAAGGAAACATTGCGCAGGCTTGTGAGCTAATCTGATTAATCTGACTTGCTGGAGCGTTTAAGATAATTTTTAATAAACACAGACTTACATCACTGACTTTTGCCTGTCCGGAGAAAACAGGTTGTAAATTAAATATGGAAATCCCAACCATGTGAACACTGGAAATATGCTTTAATTAAACCTTTATACTCAAGCATGATTTATTTAATTGTACTGACTTTTCAAAAAACCACATTTGAAACATATGAAGATACATATGAATAACTTGAATAGGAATAAGATCAGCATTGTGCTTATGTTGCTTAATAGTTCAGACGTTCATAAGACATAGGAGCAGAATTAGGCCACTCGGCCCGCTCGAGTCCGCTCCGCCATTCTATCACGGCTGAAGTGCTCATCATCCCCATTTTCCTGCCTTCTCCCCATCACCCTTCAACCCATTACCAATTAAAAATCTGTCTAACTCCTCCTTAAATTTACTCACTGTCCCAGCATCCACCGCACTTTGGGATAGAGAATTCCGCAGATTCACAACCCTTTGGGAGAAATAGTTTCTCCTCAACTCGGTTTTAAATTTGCTGCCCCTTATCCTAAGACTATGACTTCTCGTCCTAGAATGCCCCACAAGAGGAAGCATCCACTCCACGTCTACTTTATCCACACCTTTTATCATCTTGTATACCTCAATTTGATCTCCCTCATTCTTCTAAATTCCAGAGAGTGTCGGCCAAAACTGTTCAATCTCTCTTCATACGACAAATCCCTCATCTCTGGAATCAATCTAGTGAACCTCCTCTGAACTGCCTCCAATGTCACTCCATCTTTCCTCAAACACGGGGACCAAAACTGTGCACAATACTCCAGGTGCGGCCTCACCAATGCCTTGTATAGTTGCAACAATATCACCATAAATTAATGTAGATTTTTGGACTCCTCATATTTGAGTCAAAACAGTTAATGGCATTTCATCAGGCTAACCTTTGTGAAGGCGAGTGTCGATGTTAAAGGGGAATTCCATTACTTCTTTTTCTGTACAAATATATTTTCTGCCTGATTCAAACCTAAATATTGTGCCTCTACAAAGCGTCATCAACTGGGGCATTGAGTACAAGAGTTGGGAATCATGTTGCAGCTATATAAAACCTTGGTTAGGCTGCATTTGGAGTATTGCGAGCAGTTCTGGTCACACACTACCAGGAGGACGTGGAAGCTTTGGAGAAAGTGCAAAGAAGGTTCACCAGGATGTTGCCTGGTCTCGAGGGTGTTGGCTATGAGGAGAGGTTTGAATAAACTAGGATTGTTTTCACTGGAAAGATGGAGGCTGAGGGGAGACCAGATAGAGGTCTACACAATGATGAGAGGCATAATCAGGGTGGATAGTCAGAGGCTTTTTCCCAGGGTGGAAGTGTCAATTACAAGGGGGCACAGGTTCAAGGTGAGAGGGGGAAAGTTTAAGGGAGATGTGTGGGGGAGGTTTTTCACGCAGAGAGTGGTGGGTGCCTGGAACGCACTGCCAGAGGAGGTGGTGGAAGCAGGCACATTAGCAACATTTAAGGGGCATCTGGATGGGTCCATGAATAGGGAGGGAATAGAGGGATATGGACTTAGAAAGGGCAGAATGTTTTTTTTTAGTTTACTTAGGGCATCAGGAACGGCACGGGCTTGGAGGGCCGATGGGCCTGTTCTTGTGCTGTACTTTTCTTTGTTCTTGGTTCCAATTCAACGGAATGAGACACCCTATAAAGACTGATTTGATTTATTATTGTCACATGTATTGTTAAACAGTGAAAAGTATTGTTTCTTGCGCGCTATACAGACAAAACATACCGTTCATAGAGTAGGAAAGGAGAGGGTACAGAATACAATGTCACAGTCATAGCTAGGAAGTAGAGAAAGATCAGGGCGTATCAGGATATTGAATTTAATGATCAGCAATGATCATGATTAATGGTGAAGCATGATCAAAGGGCTGAATGGCCTACTCCTGCTTCTAGTTTCTATGTTTTTATCAGCTTGATATATGGTAGGATCATTCGAAAGACTGATGACAGCAGGGAAAAAGCTGTTCTTGAGTCAGATGGTATGTGACCTCAGACTTTTGTACCTTCTACCCAATGGAAGAAGTCGATGACAATCCCCTTTGTTTTGTTGACATTGAGGGAGAGATTATTGTTGCCGCACCAGTTCACCAGATTCTCTATCTCATTCCTGTACTCTGTCTCGTCATTGTTTGAGATCCGACCCACTATGGTGGTGTCGTCAGCAAACTTGAAAATCGAATTGGAGGGGAATTTAGCCACACAGTCACAGGTGTATAAGGAATATAGTAACGGGCTGAGGACACAGCCTTGTGCGGCACCGGTGTTGAGGATGATCGTGGAGGAGGTGTTGTTGCCCATCCTCACTGATTGTGGTCTGTGGGTTAGAAAGTCTATTTATTAGTCACAAGTAAGGCTTACATTAACACAGCAATGAAGTTACTGTGAAATTCCCCGAGTCGCCACAGTCCGGCACCTGTTCGGGTCAATGCACCGAGCCAGCACGTCTTTCAGACTGTTGGAGGAAACCGGAGCACCCGGAGGAAACCCACGCAGACACGGGGAGAATGTGCAAACTCCACACAGACAGTGACCCGAGCCGGGAATCGAACCCGGGTTCTTGGCGTTGTGAGGCAGCAGTGCTAACCACTGTGTCACCGTGCCGCCCCTGTTCAGGATCCAGTCTCAGAGGGAGGAGCCAAGGCCCAGGCAATGGAGTTTGGAGGTGAGTTTTGTAGGAATAAGAGCTCGGTTCTGGGAGAAGAACCCGAGGCTTAGTGGAGTACAAAGGAGTGGCACGGTAAGGCCTAATCCACTTACCTTTCTGGTGCAGTGACATTGAAGGCAGAGTAAATGGCGGTCGTACAGTGACAGGAGGTGGCACTCTGAGGAGGTGTCGCAGTTCAGAAAGTCACGTGGGACCAACGGGTGCAGCTGATTGGTGAATAAGTCTCAGTGAATATTTTCACACCACATTAAACGGCACATCATTTTTAAGCAAGGGTCGGGACTGATCAAAGCATCTTGTGACCCAGAGTGGCATCAAGGAACCCTCGTAAAAATGGAGTTAATGGGAATCAGGAGAGGAACACTCATAGCACAAAGGAAGATGGTCATAGTTTTTGCAGGCCAATCATATCATAGAAACATAGAAATGAGAAGCAGGAGAAGGCCATTCGGCCCTTCGAGCCTGCTCCGTCATTCATTATGATCATGGCTGATCATCAAATTCAATATCTCCCCCTTCCTCCATATTCCTTGATCCCTTTAGCCCCAAGAACTATAACTAATTTCTTCTTGAAATCAGACAATTGTGTGTTTTCACCTGTAACGATGAAAGGTGTCTTTATCTGTAAAGACTCGCATTCCAACCATAATCTTGCAATTGAGCCTTTGTCTATATGTGCCGTGTTTGTGAACCCAACTTGCCACTCACCTGATGAAGGAGCAACGCTCCAAAAGCTCGTGACACCAAATAAACCCGTTGGACTTTAACTTGGTGTTGTGCAACTTCTTACTATTATCCCACTCTATTCTGGTATTTTTATAAGTTTTTTGAGGAATGAAATATCATAATAATGATGTGTTGCAATTGTTGGTATTGAAAATGTATTGTAGTGAGGAGCAGCAGTCAGCAGATTCTTCAGAATTGGTCAAGAAATCATAGTTATAATTGTGAACCATTCAGTCTTTGTCCTGTTGCCTCGTAACAGTCGTGTTGTACAGAGACACCTGAGGGCTCCAATGCTTCTCACTGACATTGTTCAGATGTTCCACTTTGTTGCCCAGGGGTCATCTGATCTTTCTACCCTATAATATTACAAATAAAAGAGAATCCAGTTACACCGTCTACAAACTAATTATATTGAATAATATTATGCATCCAAGCAGGAGAAAGTCTCCTAATTCTACAGAACGGAAAAGATCTTGGGGCAGGATTGTCCAATCTCGTCCATGGCTGCCCCACTGCAGGAGAACTTAGCGTTCCAGCCAACACGCCGTTCACTTTCAGTGGCACCAGAGATTCTCAGCCACGAATGAGGATGGAGGTTTCTGGTGCTTGCGCAGTTTGCCTGGGTTGTGAGTATTGAACCTTTCCTGCAACTATGAATGTACTGTAACCGTGTTCATTTGGTGCAATGTGCAGAACATGATAATGAGGGCTGAGACAGTCACCACAATCAGTGTTATCATCTGCACCGTGTTATAAATAATTAATAGGACATTTTCCTGTCAAATTAACAATATTGCATGATGCTGATAAAGTAAAATTCATAGTCTCTGGTTTAATTGTCATGACGGGATCACCTATCGGGCATACAAAAACTAACACTGCTTTATATTGTTGCTGTTCTCTGTATTAATGACCTGTGCTGCATACTCATCGGGTGAAATTTATACATAGATGCCACGGTGGCACAGTGGGTTAGCACTGCTGCCTCACAGCTCTAGGGACCCGGATTCGATTCCAGGCTTGGGTCACTGTCTGTGCAGAGTTTGCGTGTTCTCCCCGTGTCTGCGTGGGGTTCCTCCGGGTGCTCCGGTTTCCTCCCACAGTCCGAAAGACGTGCTGGTTAGGTGCATTGGCCATGCTAAATTCTCCCTCAGTGTACCCGAACAGGTGCTGGAGTGTGGCAACTAGGGGAAGCTCACAGTAACTTCATTGCAGCGTTAATGTAAGCCTTACTTGTGACTAATAAATAAACTTTAACTTTAACCAACAGGCATTATCATTTCACTGATACCTTTCTGTGATTGGTGCATCTTGAAAGGGGTAAAAATACCATGCGTGATTGGGGGAGGGTGGGACAGTGAAGGGGGCATGAGAAAAATATCAGCCATGATCGAGTGGGGGAGCAGACTCGATGGGCCGAGTGGCCTAATTCTGCTCCTATGTCTTATGGTCTTATGGCATGGTGGACAATGTGCCTGAAATTTCTCTCTCTGGCCTGGCCTGCACACCAGCCTGTCCACTGATGGCATGAACATTGAGTGCTTACCCTTGGCAACATTCAGTCTGATGAAAAACTCCACTTGGAGTTGTTTATTCTTCCTTGGGATGTGGGCATTGCTGGCAAGGCCTACATTTGTTGTCCATCCTTAAATGAGTTATAAGGAGAGACTGGATAGACTGGGACGTTTTTCTCTGGAGCGTAGGAGGCTGAGGGGTGATCTTATAGAGGTCTATAAAATAATGAGGGGCACAGATCAGCTGGATAGTCAATATCTTTTCCCAAAGGTAGGGGAGTCTAAAACTAGAGGGCATAGGTTTAAGGTGAGAGGGGAGAGATACAAAAGTATCCAGAGGGGCAATTTTTTCACACAGCGAGTGGTGAGTGTCTGGAACAAGCTGCCAGAGGCAGTAGTAGGGGCAGGTACAATTTTGTCTTTTAAAAAGCATTTAGACAGCTACATGGGTAAGATGGGTACAGAGGGATATGGGCCAAATGCGGGCAATTGGAACTAGCTGAATGGTTTAAAAAAAGGAGGGCAGCATGGACAAATTGGGCCGAAGGGCCTGTTTCCGTGCTGTAAACCTCTATGACTATGAGAGAGAGGTTCAGGTCTGAACCCCAGAGAATTGAGCCCAACACATTAGTCGACATTCCCATTGCTGTACTGAGGGAGTGCCGCACTGTCAGAGACGCTGGACTGAATTCTCCCAAAAAGTGGTGGTGTCATCTCCGGCGGGAAAGGCGGTGAGAATTCCACCGGGTGGGTTGCACGATCCAGACTGCAATTCACCCACAATTTTCTTTGGAGCTTGGGGAGATTCCTACCGGGAGAGAGGTGTGTGAGACCGAAAGAGGCCAAGATCGGCACCTCAGAGTTCTGAGGAATCGCAAAGTAAGATCCTCCTGCACCCTCATGATGTGGCAAACCCCGCCGGCATGGGGAATACCCCCTGGACCCTGGAGGGGCAACCTCTACCCCATAACTAAATATCTGGGTAACACCCCAAGCACTACGCAGGCACGAGGGTGACCTGGCACTTGTCCAATTGCCAGCATCGCCTCCCCCCAACTCTGCAGATGGGCGGCACAGTGGCACAGCGGGTTAGCACTGCTGCCTCACAGTGCTAGGGACACGAGTTCGATTATCAGCTCGGGTCACTGTCTGTGCGGAGTCTGCACCTTCTCCCCGTGTCTGCGTGGGTTTCCTCCAGGTGCTCCCGTTTCCTCCCACAGGCTGAAAGGCATGCTGGTTAGGGTGCATTGACCCAAACAAGGAATGTGGCGACTAGGAGAGTTTCACAGTAACTTCATTGCAGTGTTAATGTAAGTCTACTTGTGACACTAATGAATAAACTTTACTTGTTTCTAACTTTAAATTTAGGCAAGCGATGCCCCACTATGGGGTTGCCTAAGGCCCCACCTCCTTCAGGAGCCCCCTTTCAGGCCCTATCCCATACCAGTGCCATCCTGGCCATACAGATTTGAACATGCTAATCTGGTACATGCCATCGCTGAGCGTGAACCAGATGGCATCACCGCGGGTGTCCAGAAGAGAATCCCGACAGGAGTTTGGCCCATCTTGCGCGATTCTCCAGCTAGCATGGTGGCACAGTGGTTAGCACTGCTGCTTCACAGCTCCAGGGACCTGGGTTCGATTCCCGGCTTGGGTCACTGTCTGTGTGGAGTTTGCACATTCTCCTCGTGTCTGCGTGGGTTTCCTCCGGGTGCTCCGGTTTCCTTCCACAGTCCAAAGATGTGCGGGTTAGGTTGATTGGCCATGCTAAAAAATGCCCCTTAGTGTCCTGAGATGTGTAGGTTAGAGGGATTAACGGGGAAATATGTAGGGATATAGGGGTAGGGCCTGGGTGGGATTGTGATCGGCGCAGACTCGATGGGCCGAATGGCCTCTTTCTGCACTGTAGGGTTTCTATGTTTCTATCTTTCTATAACACAATTTGCTCTTGGGCACATGGGTCCTGAGAATCCGTGCCCCCCTCCCCCACCCCTGCCACCTTTCAGAGGAAATGTTACATTGAGGCCTGTCCGCTCTCGTTGGTCGATGTTTTTGAGATGGGTTATCCCCTGCGCCCTGAGCAATATTTATCTCTGAATGTCACGAAAAACAGATCTGCCCCTTTGTGCTGCTTGCGTGGGATCTTGCTGTGTGCAAATTGGACGCTACCTTTCCCTCATTGCAACAGTGGCGAGACTTCAGAAAGTGTTGAGCATGTATGAGGTTTGCGAAGACTTCATTTTAAGATATTTCTGCCTGCACAATTACATTGAAATGCTGAGCTTAAAAAAATGAAGTAACTCAGCTTTAACTTGACCACATTTTAAAACTCAGCAGGCATTGGGGAGCTGGGGAAAATTGACTGCATTTTTGAAAGTACAATGCCATCAAAAACAGGCTTTTCCATAAACCAAAGGTTCGATAACATCCGTAGCTGCGAGATCTCATTACAAGCTGCAAAACCTGCTTTTGCACACAGGAACAGCCTGCGAAGGACATTCACAACAGCAAGATAAGAAGTAACATATATTGTCGTCACAGTTCCATGTTGTTAGTTCAGTCCAGAGTCTTTTTTTGAGTTCTGCTTTGCTCAGTGCAGCCAGCTTCTCTTTCTCCAGTTTTCCTCTTTCCGTTTGCTTTCTGCAACGATTTAATTTTATGCTCTGTCCAATAAAAGAAATTCATCATACTTGTGCCATCTCCGTCTATTCAAAGGAATGAATGGACCCGTCAGAAAGTACCCAACTAGCTGCGGAGCACAAATGTGGCATGCGACCATCTGGAACATTACAGGCGTGGAAAGCTATTGTAACATCCATAACTGGACATTAAATTGTTAAAGCGCATTGTCCGACACCAATCTCCAACTGGTTGCTTTGTGTACTGACAACATGAAATGGGGGAGGGAGGGGGGGAGGGAACGGTGGAGGGGGGGTGGGGGGGGATGGGGGAGAGATCTCAATTTTGCAACCAATGGTTACAGATTGCTTTGCACGGTTTGTTAATTAATTTAGATACTGACTGCCGGACATGTCCATTGAGCAGACAAGTTATTGATGCTGCTATTGAGAGAATGAGGTGATAGGTTCAGAAAGATCCCTTTTGGGAGCAGAATGGGCTTTACTCGATACTGTACTATTCCACCCAGCTACTGAGACATTTACCATTTCTAATGAGGATGATGGTTCTTCTTTCATACGCACAGCAATGAGAGTCAAGGACATGACTGATTACTTACTTTTAATTTAGCCAAATCCCATTTGCCCACTTCAGACCTTTGGGATAAAGCTTTAATTGATGAAATATCAGTGCTGTCTCTCATGGTCGCTACCTTGTCTAAAATAGAATCAATTTGATTCTTTTCCTCCTTTGGGTGAGAGTGTATCCTTGGCTAAAGGCAGTCTGGTCTTCAGTACATGTTACTGATAGCTCAGAATAGGAGTGATTGTAGATCTCTGCCTCGGGTTTGTTTGAATCAGATATGAGGTTCTGGTGTCTGAAGATAGATGGTTAAAACGCTCCCTGATTGCAGTGTTCTCAAATTAAAAACGTGCGGGACAGTCAGCATCATTCGAGGAACAGTGAAGGATAAACATACAATCTCAAACTTTACTTATCAACATCCCAAAGTCACGACCACTAGCATCTAGAAGGACAAGAGCGGCAGACATCTGGGAACACCACCACCTGGAAGTTTCCCTCCAGGTCACTCACCATCCTGATTTGATTTGATTTGATTAGAGTTATTATTAGTGTCACATGTATTAACATACAGTGAAAAGTATTGTTTCTTGCGCGCTATACAGACAAAGCATACCATTCATAGAGAAGGAAAGGAGAGAGTGCAGGATGTAGTGTTACAGTCATAGCTCGGGTGTAGAGAAAGATCAATTTAATGCGAGGTAGGTCCATTTAAAAGTCTGATGGCAGCAGGGAAGAAGCTGTTCTTGAGTCAGTTGGTACGTGACCTCAGACTTTTGTATCTTTTTCCCGACGGAAGAAGGTGGAAGAGAGAATGTCCGGGGTGCGTGGGGTCCTTGATTATGCTGGCTGCTTTCCCGAGGCAGCAGGAAGCGTAGACTGGGTCAATGGATGGGAGGCTGGTTTGCGTGATGGATTGGGCTACATTCATGACCCTTTGTAGTTTCTTACGGTCTTGGACAGAGCAGGAGCCATACCAAGCTGTGATACAACCAGAAAGAATGTTTCCTATGGTGTAAAAATTGGTGCAATGCAGAGCTGACATGCAAATTTCCTTACTCTTCTGAGAAAGTAGAGGCTTGGAAATATACCAGCCATTCCTTCACTGTTGCTGGGTCAAAATCCTGGAACTCCCTCCCTAACGGCACTGTGGGTGTGTCTACAATGTAATAGATTGTGGGGGACTCAATGCAGCTCTAACTATAAAGGCCTAATTGTCAACAGAATAATTGTGCACACATACAACAAATTAAAAATAGATTACAAGTGCGACGGCTCCTCTGGATTCTCGGGCTCCAACTGTCGATCTCTCCTTGACCCATAGTCTGTGCATTCCTGCCAATTGGCTCAGCTTCCTGCCAGGACAATCCATAGGGTCTTTGCCAATCACATGGACCTTGGAAAAGCCCCTCCCTCTGAATGAACACCGAACGTTCTGGAAATACTCAGCATGCCGACACTATACTTAAGAAAGCCCACCAACGCCTCTACTTTCTCAGAAGACTAAGGAAATTTGGCACGTCCGCTACGACTCTCACCAACTTTTACAGATGCACCATAGAAAGCATTCTTCCTGGTTGTGTCACAGTTTGGTATGGCTCCTGCTCTGCCCAAAACCGCAAGAAACTGCAAAGGTCGTGAATGTAGCCCAATCCATCACGCAAACCAGCCTCCCATCCATTGACTCTGTCTACACTTCCTGCTGCCACGGCAAAGCAGCCAGCATAATTAAGGACCCCACGCATCCCGGACATTCTCTCTTCCACCTTCTTCCGTCGGGAAAAAGATACAAAAGTCTGAGGTCACGTACCAACCGACTCAAGAACAGCTTCTTCCCTGTTGCTGTCAGGCTTTTGAATGGACCTACTGTGGTAAACCATCGTTGGTTCCCACTGTGGGATTGTTCTAATGTTGTTGTTGGGCTAGGGTGGGATTGATACACCTGTGGTTGTTACTGTTGTGGCACATCCCAGTCGGGCTCCGCCTCCTGGGAGAGGTATAAGACCCCCTGCTCGGGCGGGACCTCTTCAGTCTGGCATAGAGTGTTAAAGTTCTGTTAGTTCCATTGTTAGTTAATAAAAGCCTTCTTTTACCGAAGCTTCGTGCCTCGTGTCCAATTGATGCGCATCAATTTTATTAACTAACATAAAACACTCGACGGAAGAAAAAGAAAGGAGAGTATGGAGCAAATCCTAAAGCCAGAACGTCTGACACTAGATCCACGTGCGGTGGGCGCTGCTAACACCTTCGACCACTGGCTGAAGTGTTTTGAAGATTACCTAGCAGCCTCCGCAGCGGTCACCACAGATGATGACAGACTCCGGGTCCTCCATGCGAGGGTAAGCGACACAGTCTACCTCGCGATCCGTGCGGCCACCACTTACCCGAGGGCCCCCGAGCTTTTAAAAAAGCGCTGTACGAAACCTCCCAACGAGATCCACGCTCGTTACCTCCTCGCTACACGACGTCGGCAGTCGGGCGAAACCATGGAGGATTACGCCAATGAGCCCTTGCAGCTAGCCAGGGGCTGTGACTGCAAAGCTGTGTCGGCTGAGCAGTACATGTATGACCTCGCCCGAGATGCGTTTGTGGCCGGGGTCGGGTCTTCATACATCCGTCTCAAGCTGCTAGAAAAGGGGAATCTCAACCTGACCCAAGCTATGGAATTAGCTGAAATGCTTGAGGCGGCTTCGAAGAGCTTGGTCCTGTATCCGGAGGACCACGTGGAGACAACGTGGCAGGAGCAGTCGCAAATCCCTCCTCGCCCCACGGGCTCGAAGTGCAGTGTTATGGCGTGCTCCCATGTGGACCAGATGACGGCTGCAGCCCCATGCGGCCCGCGGTGCTACTTCTGCGGAGGAGCCAAACATCCACGACAAAAGTGTCCCGCTAAAGCGGTAGTCTGTAACCTATGCGGTAAAAAGGGGCATTATGCGAAGGTGTGCAGATCGAAGCCCAAGAACGGCAGTGCGGCCTGTGACCCTTCGGAACGGGGATCATCACCATCGTCGTCGAAGTACTCACGGGGTTCGTCCACGTGCGAGTCCAGGACAACGCCATTGCGGTCGACGGAGTCGGAGGAGGATGACCACCAGGAGTCGCTACGTTTGGCGCCCTCACCCATGTGCGATTCATGGGGGCGGCCATTTTGGTCGGCGATGACCATGAGCGACCAGCAGGGGTCCTCAGCATCGACCTCAGCTGCCTGCAGTGACGTTCACGGACCAACGGTGGCGTCGATCACCCTGGACCAGGCGAAGCATCACAGGCTTGACTGTTCGATGATGGATATACAGGTAAATGGTCGTGCAATTTATTGTCTGTTTGACAGCGGGAGCACTGAGAGCTTTATTCACCCTGACACTGTAAAGAGGTGTGGACTCCAGATTCAACCTGCCAAACAGACAATCTCTATGGCATCAAGGTCCCGGTCTGTCCCTGTGCTAGGACGTTGTGTGGTAACTTTGAAAGTGCAAGGCACAATTTACGAGCGATTCAGGCTCCTTGTGTTGCCGCATCTTTGCGCACCAATTCTCCTCGGACTAAACTTTATGGTCCACATGAAGAGTGTGATCCTACAGTACGGTGGGCCACTCCCTTCGCTGACAGTAGGGGAACAGCTGCAGTCTCCAAATTGTCCAAAGCGCCCCGCCTGCAATCTTTCTACATTAAGAATCACCACACCCTCTTTATTCAAGAATCTGGTACCAGGCTGCAAGCCCATCGCTACTAAAAGTAGGCGTTACAGCACTGAAGATCGGATCTTCATCAGATCTGAGGTTCAGCGACTCCTCAAAGAAGGGATCATACAGCCCAGTGTTAGTCCGTGGAGAGCACAGGTTGTGGTGGTCAAGAGCGGGAACAAACCCCGGATGGTCATTGATTACAGTCAGACCATTAACCGATATACGCAGCTGGATGCGTATCCCCTCCCGCGCATATCTGATATGGTCAATCAGATTGCGCAGTACCGGGTATTCTCCACCATAGACCTTAAGTCCGCCTACCACCAACTCCCCATTCGCCCAGAGGACCGACACTACACGGCCTTTGAGGCGGATGGTCGTCTGTATCAGTTTCTTAGGGTTCCATTTGGTGTCACCAATGGGGTCTCGGTCTTCCAGCGTGCTATGGACCGAATGGTGGACCAGAACAGGCTGCGGGCTACCTTCCCGTACCTGGATAATGTCACCATCTGCGGCCGTGATCAGCAGGACCATGACACAAATCTCCAGAGCTTTTTACGCACTGCATCTCGCCTGAATTTGACCTACAACAGGGAGAAGTATGTATTCCGTACGCGCCGGTTAGCCATCCTGGGATACGTGGTGGAAAACGGGGTCATTGGCCCTGATCCAGACTGTATGCGCCCCCTTGCTGAACTTCCCTTGTCCGCTAGCGCAAAAGCACTGAGAAGATGCCTAGGCTTCTTCTCCTATTATGCGCAGTGGGTCCCCAACTACGCGGACAAAGCCCGTCCGCTTATTAAGTCCACGACTTTTCCACTCACGCCAGAGGCCCAATTGGCCTTCAAGGAATTGAAACACGACATTGCGAAAGCCACGATGCACGCGGTGGATGAATCCATCCCTTTTCAGGTGGAAAGCGATGCATCTGATTTCGCCCTGGCCGCCACACTAAACCAGGCGGGCAGGCCCGTCGTGTTTTTTTCCCGCACCCTCCAAGGCCCCGAAATTCGGCATTCAGCAGTGGAAAAGGAGGCCCAGGCCATTGTGGAGGCCGTCAGACACTGGTGCCATTACCTGGCGGGAAAGCGGTTCACCCTGATCACGGACCAGCGGTCCGTGGCGTTCATGTTCAACAACACGCAGAGGGGCAAGATCAAGAATGATAAGATCTTGCGGTGGAGAATTGAACTCTCCACCTATAACTCTTATATCATGTATCGTCCAGGGAAACTCAATGAGCCCTCGGATGCCCTCTCGCGCGGATCATGCGCTACTATGCAGGAGGATCGCTTGAATGCCCTCCATAATGACCTGTGCCATCCTGGGGTCACTCGGCTCTACCACTTTGTCAAAGCCCGCAACCTGCCTTACTCGGTGGAGGACGTCAGGTCGGTGACAAGGAGCTGTCGGATATGCGCGGAATGCAAACCGCACTTTTACCGACCTGACCGGGCACATTTGGTCAAGGCCACTCGCCCCTTCGAGAGGCTGAGTGCGGATTTTAAGGGCCCCCCTTCCTTCAACAGATCGGAACGTGTACTTTCTGAACATAATAGATGAGTACTCCCGGTTCCCGTTTGTTGTCCCCTGTGCGGACACGTCGACTGCCACGGTGATCAAGGCATTCCGTGATCTTTTTACCCTGTTCGGGTACCCCAGCTATATACATAGCGACAGGGGCTCGTCGTTCATGAGCAATGACTTGAGGCAATTCCTGCTCTCATACGGGATTGCCTCTAGTAGGACCACGAGTTACAACCCTAGGGATAATGGACAGGTGGAAAGAGAGAATGCTACAGTCTGGAAGGCTGTCCTATTGGCGCTGAAGTCCAAAGGCCTTCCAGTCTCCCGTTGGCAGGAGGTCCTCCCTGATGCGCTTCACTCCATTCGCTCCCTCCTGTGTACGGCAACCAATGCTACTCCCCACGAGAGGATGTTCTCATTCCCTCGGAAGTCGTCCTCGGGGATATCTTTACCAGCCTGGTTGACGTACCCAGGACCCGTCCCTCTGCGGCGACATGTAAGGGCCCGCAAGTCCGACCCCTTGGTCGAACAGGTCCACCACCTCCACGCCAACCCTCAGTATGCCTATGTGGCATATCCTGACGGGCGAGAGGACACAGTCTCGATCCGAGACCTGGCGCCCGCAGGGGACGTAGCAACTCCTGTCGCTCCCATACCCCCAGTGACGAATGCCTTATCCCTTATTTCTCCCCCGGACGTGGCACGGACAGCACCGGGACCAGTGCTTAACAGTTTTACTCCAATGCACAGCTTGCCTGAGCCCCGAAGATCGGCGCCATCGCAGAATGTATCGGGATCCCCTGCACTACCGTTTCATCAGGGTCAACCGGCCTGTGAGTCCGTGGGAGAACAGCTGGACGCTGTTTTGGGGAGAACGCCACCGCAAGCACCTACTCCGGTGTCACCGCCGGTATTGAGGAGGTCACAACGACGGTGCGGTCCTCCAGACCGTCTGAACTTATAATCTGTTGACATTTCAGTCTGTTTTCGTACCCCGCCGGCCTTTGTTCTCAAAGGAGGGGTGAATGTGGTGAACCATCGTTGGTTCCCACTGTGGGATTGTTCTAATGTTGTTGTTGGGCTAGGGTGGGATTGATACACCTGTGGTTGTTACTGTTGTGGCACATCCCAGTCGGGCTCCGCCTCCTGGGAGAGGTATAAGACCCCCTGCTCGGGCGGGACCTCTTCAGTCTGGGATAGAGTGTTAAAGTTCTGTTAGTTCCATTGTTAGTTAATAAAAGCCTTCTTTTACCGAAGCTTCGTGCCTCGTGTCCAATTGATACGCATCACCTACCTTGCATTACGTTGATCTTTCTCTGCACCCGAGCTATGAATGTAACACTACATTCTGCACTCTCTCCCTTCCTTCCCTATGAACGGTATGCTTTGTCTGTATAGCGCGCAAGAAACAATACTTTTCACTGTATGTTCATACATGTGACAATAATAAATCAAATCAAAGGTCTCAGTGGAGTTCCGAAGATGAGTCACATTTGACGTGGAAGGTGTTAATTCTCTTTCTCTCTCTGCAGATGCTGCCAGACCTGCTGTGCTTTTCCAGCATTTTCTGTCTTTATTTCAGATTTCCAACATCTGCAGTATTTTGCTTTTTCACATATATTTAAAAAACAACCATGGAGGCAAATGTAATGAAATATTAATCATTGTTACAGCTGTCTGGCTGCATCCTGTTGATATGCAGCTGTTTAAAAATTTATGATCCAGTTTTTTGCCTAAACTTCCCCATTGGTGAATGATACCTTCATGTCTATCGATTGACCCGTCTGTCCATCTATCTGACTATCCATGAACAATGTCCTTCATCAGATCAATAATTTGGACAGCAAAGATATTATCCAGACCGTACTGCTATTCTTAGCTGAGGTTTTGAGTGGAGATAGAATCATAGAATGTAGAGTTCTGGAATCCTACAATGCAGAAGGAGGCCATTTGGCCCATCGAGTCTGCACCAACCACAATCCCACCCAGGCCCTATCCCCATAACCCCATACATTGATCCTAGCTAGTCCCCCTGACACTAAGGGGCAATTTGGCATGGCCAATCCACCTAACCCCGCACATCTTTGGACCCACGCAGACACGGGGAGAATGTGCAAACTCTGCACAGGCAGTGACCCAAGTCAGGAACTGAACCCCGGTTCCTGGCGCTGTGAGGTGGCAGTGCTAACCCATGTCCCACAAATGAATAAAAAAGTGCACCCTTAGTCCATAGGAGCCTTCATAACATTTATCAGCCCAGTTCCAGTATTTCGAGCATTTTTCATCGAATGATGGGTTTGACGGTGGGGAGTAGGATGTCAGGAAGGATTGGGGGGGGTGGGAGGGTGGCACATTCAGGCTAGCCGAATATTTTTGGTTAGTGACGGTCCGACTCAAAAAACATATGGGACAGGCCGAGTAAAAATCTGATTTATTGCAGTAAGAGCGTTGGGCTGACCTGAGGATATGACAGGCGCCATATCAATACAAACTCTGATTCTTTCATGTCCCAGTTGAGAGCAGATGAGGGGCAATTATTTTGTGCAGGGGGTTGTTAAAGATTGGGGTTGCGCAGCCTGGTAATGGATTTAACAGTAATTTTCGTAAGGAAACCCAGAAACGTAGAATCCTTACAGTGCAGAAAGAGGCTATTCAACCCATCGAGTCTGCACCGACTCTGACACAGCATCTAACCCAGGGCCGCCCCCCTTCTCGAACCCCACCCCCGCTCCCCCGCCCCTGCCCCGCCCCCGACACCCTGCTCTATCCATGTAACGCCAAATATTTACCATGGCCAATCTACCTAACCTACACATCTTTGAACACTAAGGGGCAATTTAGCGTGGCCAATCCACCTAACCTGAACATCTTTGGACACTAAGGGGCAATTTAGCATGGTCAATCCACCTAACCTGAACATCTTTGGACACTAAGGGGCAATTTAGCATGGCCAATCCACCTAACCTGAACATCTTTGGACACTAAGGGGCAATTTAGCATGGCCAATCCATTCAATTTCCATAAGCATTTCTTGGTCTGTTATGGAACTTTATAAAACACTTGTTAGGCCACAGCGAGAGCACTGCGTGCAGTTCTGGTTACCACGCTTTGGGAGGGATGAGATTGCTCTGGAGAGATTGCAGAGGAGATTCACTGGGATGTTGCCTGGGCTGGAGCGTTTCAGTATGAAGAGAGGCTGGCTAGGCTGGGGTTGTTTTCCAAAGAGCAGAGAAGGCGGAGGGGGGACCCGATCGAGGAGTATAAGATTATGAGGGACATAGATAGGGTTGATGGGAAGAAACTTTCTCCTTAGTAGAAGGGTCAATAACCAGAGGGATAGAATGTAAGTGTGGTGAACCATAGATGGTTACCACTATGGGTACTGAACCATAGATGGTTATCACTATGGGTACTTGTACATATGTTACTCTTGTTACTGTTGGGGTTAGGGTTGGGGTGTTCTACCTGTTGGTATTGTTCTGTGGTACACTCCGGTTGGCTCCGCCTACCTGTAGGAGTATAAAGGTCACTGCACTGCCTGGTGACCCTTTAGTCTGGGATTGTATTGTTATATAGTATGCTCCATTCTTGTTACTAATAAAAGCCTTTATTTCCCGGGTACGATCCAGCCTCCCGAGTGAATTAATCGCGCATCAGTAAGTAAGGAGCATAGAATCATAGAATCCATACAGTGCAGAAGGAGGCCATTCAGCCCATTGAGCCTGCACCGACTCACTGGTAGAGGATGTTATCCAGGCCCTACCCCCACCTTAATGTTGTAATCCCCCACATTTCCCATAGCTAATCCATCTAATCTACACATCTTTGTGACACTAAGGGGCAAGCTGCTATGGCGAATCCACCTGAGATGCACATCTTTGGACTGTGGGAGGAAACTGGAGCACCCGGAGGAAACCCACGCAGACATGGGGAGAATGTGCAAACTCCACACAGACAGTGACCCAAGCCGGGAATTGAACCCGGGTCCCTGGCGCTGTGAGGCAGCAGTGCTAACCACTGTGCCACTGTGCCACCCTTAATGCGGAAACCCTGAACATTTCACAGGTATTTATATGAGCACTTGAGACGCCATAGCACACAAGGCTACGGACCAAGTGCTGGAAAATGGGATGAGAATAGATAGGTGCTTGATGGCCGGCACAGACACGATGGGCTGAAGGGCCTCTTTCTGTGCTGTAAAGCTCTGCGACCCTAGCTTTGAACCGTGGGAATTACTAGGATCCTTTCCGTTTACACTTGTGACGAAGAATTTTACCCGTCTCCAGCTGGCTGGCAGAAATATCCAGCATTTGTTTGGTGACAAATCTAACTGATGCCAAGGGGCTTTGAGATGGATGCTGCGCCGATGGAACACTGAGTGTGTAACCTGACTTTTAAGAAGCCCTGAGTCAAGGTGGGATTACTTCATGTTAGCTTCAGTCTGGATGCGGATCCAGTCCTGTAAACACATCGATTCAAATTCCTGGCCAATAGGACATATTTTGTGTTTATTAATAATATCAGCACAAAGTGATAAGAGTGTGCACCTGGCAGAGTGATAGACACGTCCCTCTCCCTAATGCACAGTCAACTTGCAGGAGTGGAGAGAGGTTAGTAACTGGAGCAGAATAAATTGATGCAGTCCCATTGAAGTGTGCGGTGGAGATTGTTACACTGTGCTGCTACACACATACATACACCGGCCGCGTGGTGAACTGATGAAAAATGGCTGGCTTATTGTTCGAAGAAAGGATGCTATTAAATATTCATGACTTGGTGAACATTTGTGGGAGATTTTTTATGCGTGTTAGTTTTCTTTTAACCTTCTTCGACTGGCGCTTGTGTGTGAAGGTGCCAATAAAGCTTGGCTCCCATGATTAAACCGGGGCGTGATGTCGGCTTAATCACACAAGTTACAGTAAAATACACAGGAGGACTGAATCCCTTTATTATTCTGCCTGGTAGACGGAGTCTGGCTATAATAAATCCACTGCGTAGGGAAGGATTCAAAGATGATGAATTGTTTAAACTATGATGTGTCTACTCAAATATGAAAAATAAAGGGGCATTTACTGATTTGACCGAAAGGAAGTAGGACTGGTGAAATGGATTAATATAATTACTCTCAGCGTGTGAGCAAAGCCTATTCGCATATCCACAGTGCCTGTGTTTGTGTGTTTTTGTTTAACTGGCCTGGCCGTATGGTGTAATTAACTGGAAAGCTATTTGCTCCATGCCTTGGCATGTCGCACTGCCAATTCCTCATCAATAACCATGCCCGTGTCCCGCCCAGCCATTAGTTAACAGGCAACCCCACTATCAGCATCAAAGACACCATTACGGGAGGTGTTACTCGAATTGTGCAGTGAGAATAGTTCTTTTGTAGAGAAAGAAGGAAATTAGATTGATCATTTTGGTGTTCGCTTTGCTTTTGAAATCTTGACACACAAACAGAAAGTGCTGGAAAATCTCAGCAGGTCTGACAGCGTCTGCAGAGTGAGAATCGAGCCAACGTTTTGAGTCTGGATGACCCTCCGTCAGAGCTCAGACTGGACCCTGCGGACAGTGATTGTCCCCCTCCAAATCACTCACCATCCTGACTTGGAAATGTATCCGCCGTTCCTTCACAGTGGCTGGGTCAAAATCCTGGAACCCCCCTCCCTAACAGCACTGTGGCTGTACCTACACCTCATGCAGTTCAATAAGGTAAATTTATTTATTAGTCACAAGTAAGGTTTGCCTTAGCACTGCAATGAAGTTACTGTGAAATTTCCCGAGTCGCCACATTCCGGTACCTGTTCGGATCAATGCACCTAACCAGCATGTCTTTCAGACTGTGGGAAGAAACCAGAGCACCCGGAGGAAACCCACGCAAACACAGGGAGAATGTGCAAACTCCGCACAGACAGTGACCCAAGCCGGGAATCGAACCTGGATCCCTGGCACTGTGAGGCAGCAGTACTAACCACTGTGCCACCCTGCCGCCCCAAGATGGCTCATCAATGAATGATCCAGAGACATCCACCATGGCAGCTGGGGAATTTCAATTCAATTTATTAATCACACCTGGAATGAAAAGCTAATATCAGCAATTATGGCCAAGTAACCACTGGAATGTGGTGAAACCCATCTGGTTCTCTCCTGTCCTTTAGTGAAGGAAATCTGCCATCCTTACCCGGTCTGGCCTACATGGGTCTCCAAATCCACAGCAAATGGCCCTCTGAAATGCCCAGCAAGCCACTCAGTTGTGCTCAAGGGGCATATTACTGCCACCTTTCCAGGGGTAATTAGAGATGGGCAATAAATGTTGAACTAACCAGCAGCACCCACATCCTGTCAATGAGTGAAAAAGAAACAAATGTTCCGGGTGTAACAGGAACTTCGCACTTCCATGAAGTGAGCGGGGCAGTGATTGAGGAAGGTCTAATACAAATGGGAAATATGTAGAAAATGGCAGAACCCTTAAGGGAATTGATAGGCAGAGGGATCTGGGTGTACAGGTACACAGGTCACTGAAAGCGGCAACGCAGGCGGAGAAGGTAGTCAAGAAGGCATTCGGCATGCTTGCCTTCATCGGCTGGGGCATTGAGTTTAAAAATTGGCAAGTCATGTTACAGATTTATAGAACCTCAGTTAGGCAGCATTTAGAATATAGTGTTCAATTCTGGTCGCCACACTACCAGAAGGATGTGGAGGCTTTGGAGAGGGTACAGAAAAGATTTACCAGGATGTTGCCTGGTATGGAGGGCATTAGCTATGAGGAGAGGTTGGAGAAACTTGGTTTGTTCTCACTGGAACAACAGAGGTTGAGGGACGACCTGATAGAAGCCTACAAGGTTATGAGAGGCATGGACAGAGTGGATAGTCAGAAGCTTTTTCCCAGGGTGGAATTACTAGGGGGCACAGGTTTAAGGTGCGAGGGGCAAGGTTTAAAGGAGATGTACGAGGCAAGTTTTTTACACAGTGGGTGGTGGATGTCTGGAACTTGCTGCCGGGGGAGGGAGTGGAAGCAGATTGTGGTGAACCATCGTTGGTTCCCACTGGATAGTACTGAGCCAGGGTCTGGCCAGTACTACAAGGATGTACATATGTTACTGTTGGGTTGTGCTATTGTTGCTGTTGGGGTTAGGGTGGGGTTGTTACACCTTCGTACTGTAGTGTTGTGGCACATCCCAGTCGGGCTCCGCCTCCTGGGAGAGGTATAAAAGTCCCTGCTCTGGCCGGGACCCCTTCAGTCTGGGATAGTGTATATAATTACTGGCTGCTTCATTACAGTAAATAAAAGCCTTTCATTTACCGAGCATCAGGCCTCGTGTTTGAGTAGCGCATCACAGATACAATAGTGAGTTTTAAGGGGCATCTGGACAAATACATGAGTAGGATGGGAATAGAGGGATATGGTCCCCGGAAGGGTAGGGGGTTTTAGTTCAGACGGGCAGCGTGATCGGTGCAGGCTTGGAGAGCCGAAGGGCCTGTTCCTGTGCTGTAATTTTCTTTGTTCCTTGTTCTATTACTTGTTGGTGATTTTAACCCATGACCAACTGGTAAATTAGGAAGAGGTGTATTGGAACAGAAACTGGAGTGTCCCTAGCGAGACCATAATTTAAGGCACTTATCACTGCATAACAATTTATAATACCCATATAAATGTTAATGTGAATCCAAGTCTTTTTTAGTGTAACAGAAAACACTTAATTGGCAAACATTTTATTTGCAGGATGTTTATCACAGGCTTCATTGGCCAAGAATTCCGACACTGCAGATTCGGTCTCCAGTATCTTATATTTTCACATCATATTCAGGACCCTCAGAGAATTTGAAACATTTGCACTCTATAAAAAATGGATTATGTTCTTATTTGGAATGACGTGCTATAAAGTTATGATGTAAGCTGCAATAAAGGAAAGATCAGACAAAGCGCAGCATGTGGATACTCCGGGACCACATTTGGCAATCGCAAATGAATAAATAAGTTTTATTTATTGGTTTTATTTATTCGTGTCACAAGTAGGCTTACATCAACACCGCAATAAAGTTAAAATCCCCTAGTTGCCACAATCTTGTTCGGGTACACTGAGGGAGAATTTAGCATGGCCAATGTACCCAACCAGCACGTCTTTCGGACTGTGGGAGGAAACCGGAGCTCCCGGAGGAAACCCATGCAGACACCAGGAGAACGCGCAAATTCCACACAGACTGTCACCCAAGGCCAGGAATTGAACCCAGGTCCCTGGCGCTGTGAGGCAGCAGTGCTAACCACTGTGCCACCCCCCAAATCTCAGGGCTAGTGGTGAAGTGATGGTGGTTGCTGTTGGACATGGGGAAAGTTGTCCACAAAGTTCTGGCAATCTCCCTAACATGGGTTTCTCCTTTCCCAATCCGGCAGTGAGTCAGAAGAGTCTCCAGGTATCCAGTAGCTGCAACGCTACTTTTTTCAATCCATTCGTGGAATGTGAGTGATGGATGAGGTGTTAATCCAGCTGGCTGCTTTACCCTCATCCAGGCAGGTGGAGAGTATTCCATCACACTCCTGACTTGGGCCTTGTGGATGGTGGACAGACTTTGGGGAGTCAGGAGGTGAGTTACTGACCACAGTATTCCCAGACTCTAACTTGCTCTTGTAGCCACAGTATTTATATGGCTAGTCCAGTTCAGTTTCTGGTCAATAGTAACCCCCAGGGTGTTGATGATGAGAGTTTCAGCTATGGTAATGCCATTGAATGTCAAGACTAATGAACTCAATACTGAATACTCTGCAGATCTTGTTGCATATGAGTATGCTTCAGTATCGGAGGAGCTAAGAATCGAATCCCATCATGGCAGTTGGTGAATTTGAATTCAATGAAAAATATCTGGAATTAAGAATCTATGGATGACCATGGATCCATTATCAAGTGTCAGAAAAACCCATCAGGTTCATTATTGTCCTTTAGGGAAGGAAATCCGCTATCCTTATCTGGTCTGGCCTACATGTGTCTCTAGATCCACAGCAATGTGGTTGACTCTCAGCTGCCCTCCAAGGGGAACGAGGGATGGGCAATAAATGCTGGCCAGCCAGCCCATGTCCCACAACTGAATAAAAAAAAAGAGTGGTTCTGGTCACTGTGCAATCATTAATACAAATCTAGACTTCTGACCTTACGAAGGAAAGAAGGTCATTGATGAAGCAGCTGAAGATGGTTGGGCCTCGGACACTCCCCTGAGGAACTCCTGCAGAGATGTCCTGGGACTGAGTCTCCAACAACCAGAACCATCTTCTTTGGTGTCAGGCATGACTCCAAGTGGAGAGTTTCTTCCCCCATGAGTCCCATAGTTTCAATCCCCACTCGGGCTCTTTTTTTTTCCCCTGTGTGTTTAAAGGGGCAATTATGAGTGTGAGGCCAGTATGTTGTTCCCAATGTAGGATGTGGGAGGTCCTGGAGGCTCCTAGCCTCCCGGACGACCATATCTGTGCTGGGTGTGTTGAGCTGCGGTTCCTAAGGGACCATGTTAGGGAACTGGAATTGCAGCTCGAGGACCTTCGCCGGGTTAGGGATAGTGAGGAGGTCATTGACAGGAGCTATCGGCAGGTGGTCACACCGGGACCACGGGAGGAAGGTAACTGGGTAACAGTGAGGAAGGAGAAAGCTCGGTTGATGGTGAGCACCCCGGTGGATGTGCCCCTTAATAATAAGTACTCCTGTCTGAGTACTACTGGGGTGGACAGCCCACCTGGGGGAAGCAGCGGTGGCAGTGTCTCTGGAGCTGAGCCTGGCCCAGTAGTGCAAAGGGGTAAGGAAAGGAGGGTAGTGCTAATTGGGGACTCTACGGTGAGGGGGTCAGATAGGCGTTTTTGCGGACACAGACGGGACTCTCGGATGGTGGTTTGCCTCCCTGGTGCAGGGGTCCGGGATGTCTCTGGTCGAGTCCCAGAAATCCTGAAGGGGGAGGGAGAGGAGCCGAAGGTCGTGATGCATATAGGTACTGCTGACATAGGTAGGAAGAGGGAAGGGGTCATGAAAAGAGAATATAGGGAGTTAGGTAGACAGCTGAGAAAGAGGAATGCAAAGGTAGTAATCTCGGGATTTCTGCCTGTGCCGCGGGAGAGTGAGAACAGGAATCGGTGGAGAATGAATGCGTGGCTGAGGGACTGGAGCAAGGGACAAGGATTTGGGTACTTGGATCATTGGGACCTCTTTAGGGGCAGGTGTGACCTGTTTAAAAAAGATGGGTGGCACTTGAATCCCAGGGGGACCAATATCCTGGCGGGAAGGTTGGCTAAGGCTACTGGAGAGACTTTAAACTAGAAAGGTTGGGGGGAGGGAATCGAAATGAGGGGACTGAGAGCGAGGAGGTTAGCTCGCAAATAGATAAGGAATGTAAACAGGGTAAGAGGGAGGTTAGACGAGTGATGGAGAAGGGAAGTGCTCAGGCTGAAGGTCTGAGATGTGTCTATTTTAATGCCAGGAGTGTAGTGAATAAAGTGGATGAGCTTAGAGCGTGGATTGCTGCTTCAAATTGTGATGTGGTGGCCATTACGGAGACTTGGATGTCTCAGGGACAGGACTGGGTGCTTCAGGTGCCGGGTTTTAGATGTTTCAGGAAGGACAGGGAGGGAGGCAAGAGAGGGGGGGGAGTGGCACTGTTGATCAGGGATAGTGTCACGGCTGTAGAGAAGGTGGACGCCGTGGAGGGATTGACTACGGAGTCTCTGTGGGTGGAGGTTAGGAACAGGAAGGGGTCGGTAACGTTGCTGGGTGTTTTCTATAGGCCGCCCAATAGTAACAGAGATGTTGAGGAGCAGATGGGGAAACAGATCTTGGAGAGATGTAGGAATAACAGAGTTGTCGTGATGGGAGATTTTAATTTCCCAAACATAGATTGGAATATCCCTAGGGCTAGGGGTTTGGATGGAGAGGAGTTTGTTAGGTGTGTCCAGGAGAGTTTCCTGACACAGTATGTGGATAAGCCTACTAGAGGAGAGGCTGTACTTGATCTGGTGCTGGCTAATGAACCTGGACAGGTGGAGGATCTCTCGGTGGGTGAGCATCTTGGGGATAGCGATCATAATTCTATCTCCTTCACGATAGCATTGGAAAGAGATAGGATCAGGCAGGCTAGGAAAGTGTTTCTCTGGAGTAAAGGGAAATACAGTGTCATCAGGGAGGAAATTAGACGGGTAAATTGGAAGGAGGCATTCTTGGGGAAAAGTACCGAAGGAAAGTGGAGGATTTTCAAGGAATGTTTGTCTGGAGCTCTGCATGACAACGTTCCGATGAGACAGGGGGGTGTTGGTAGGGTACGGGAACCGTGGTGCATGAAGGTTGTGATGAACCTGGTGAATAAGAAAAGAGAGGCGTACAGAAGGTTCAGAGAGCTAGGAGGTGTTAAGGATTTAGAGGAGTATACGGGATGTAGGAAGGAGCTTAAGAAGGAAATTAGGAGAGCGAGAAGGGGTCATGAGAAGGCCTTGGCGGGTAAGATTAAGGAGAATCCCAAGGCTTTCTACAAATATGTCAAGAGTAAAAGGATGAGATGTGAAGGCATAGGACCCTTAAAAGGTGAAGGGGGAAAAGTTTGTGCGGAACCGTTAGAAATGGCGGAGCTGCTTAATGAATACTTTACCTCGGTATTCACGGTGGAAAGGGATCTGGGTGGTTGTACTGCTGGTTTGCGGTGGACAGAAAGGATCGAGCATGTGGACATAAAGAAAGAGGATGTGTTGGAACTATTGAATGGCATCAAGGTTGGTAAGTCGCCGGGACCGGATGGGATGTACCCCAGGTTACTGTGGGAGGCGAGGGAGGAGATTGCGGAGCCTTTGGCGATGATCTTTGCATCGTCGATGGAGACGGGAGAGGTTCCAGAGGATTGGAGGATTGCAGATGTGGTCCCTATATTCAAGAAAGGGAACAGGGACAGCCCGGGAAATTACCGACCGGTGAGTCTAACCTCAGTGGTTGGTAAGTTGATGGAGAGGATCCTGAGAGACAGGATTTATGATCATCTAGAGAAGTTTAGTATGATCAAAAGTAGTCAGCACGGCTTTGTCAAGGGCAGGTCGTGCCTTACGAGCCTGGTTGAGTTCTTTGAAAATGTGACCAAACACATTGACGAAGGAAGAGCGGTGGATGTGGTCTATATGGACTTCAGCAAGGCGTTCGATAAGGTCCCCCATGCAAGACTTCTTGAGAAAGTGAGAGGGCATGGGATCCAAGGGGCTGTTGCCTTGTGGATCCAGAACTGGCTTGCCTGCAGAAGGCAGAGAGTGGCTGTGGAGGGGTCTTTCTCTGCATGGAGGTCAGTGACCAGTGGAGTGCCCCAGGGATCTGTTCTGGGACCCTTGCTGTTTGTCATTTTCATAAATGACCTGGATGAGGAAGTGGAGGGATGGGTTGGTAAGTTTGCTGACGACACCAAGGTAGGTGGTGTTGTGGATAGTTTGGAGGGATGTCAGAAGTTGCAGCGAGACACAGATAGAATGCAAGACTGGGCGGAGAAGTGGCAGATGGACTTCAACCCGGATAAGTGTGTGGTGATCCATTTTGGCAGATCCAATGGGATGAAGCAGCAGTATAATATGAAGGGTACCATTCTTAGCAGTGTAGAGGATCAGAAGGACCTTGGGGTCCGGGTCCATAGGACTCTTAAATCGGCCTCGCAGGTGGAGGATGCGGTCAAGAAGGCGTACTGGCCTTCATTAATCGAGGGATTGAGTTTAGGAGTCGGGAGATAATGCTGCAGCTTTATAGGACCCTGGTTAGACCCCACTTGGAGTACTGCACGCAGTTCTGGTCACCTCATTACAGGAAAGATGTTGAAGCCATTGAAAGGGTGCAGAGGAGATTTACAAGGATGTTGCCTGGATTGGGGGGCATGCCTTATGAGGATAGGTTGAGGGAGCTTGGTCTCTTCTCCCTGGAGAGACGAAGGATGAGAGGTGACCTGATAGAGGTTTACAAGATGTTGAGAGGTCTGGATAGGGTAGACTCTCAGAGGCTATTTCCAAGGGCTGAAATGGTTGCTACGAGAGGACACAGGTTTAAGGTGCTGGGGGGTAGGTACAGAGGAGATGTCAGGGGTAAGTTTTTCACTCAGAGGGTGGTGGGTGAGTGGAATCGGCTGACGTCGGTGGTGGTGGAGGCAAACTCGTTGGGGTCTTTTAAGAGACTTCTGGATGAGTACATGGGATTTAATGGGATTGAGGGCTATAGATAGGCCTAGAGGTGGGGATGTGATCGGCGCAACTTGTGGGCCGAAGGGCCTGTTTGTGCTGTGGCTTTCTATGTTCTATGTTCTATGTTCTTTAATGCCCGATTCAATCCAAACGCTGCCTTGACATCAAGGGCAGTAACTCTTACCTCATCAAACAGGCTAAGCAGCCAACCACATTGAAGTATTTTCACAGACAGCAAGCCAGGAAGTACAATTTGCTGATTAAACTTCTGCTTTTAATTAAATTTTACATAGAGTGAAATAAATAATTGAGACATAAACACGGGATTAAGGTAGAAACTGAGATAACATGAAAAGCTAACGTCTTTTAAAGAAATATTACCTTAAGATGGGAGTTTTTTTAATCATAATGGAGAAAATTGACATTCTTCAAATATAAAATTCATTTTCCAGGGCCAGAGAGATAGTTCTTCGGTAATCATGAACTTAGTATGTCATTGAAAAGCCAGTTATAACTGGAGAGATGATGCTGTAGTGGTATTGTCACTGGGCTAGTAATCCCAAGATCCAGCCTAATGCCCTGGGGACCCGGGTTCAAATCCCATCATGGCAACTGGTGGAATTTAAATTCAATTAATTAATCTGGAATATAAAGGCTAGTCTCATGAAACTATCATCGATTTTCATAAAAACCCATTTGGTCCCCTTCAGGGAAGGAAATCTGCCGTCCTTACCTGGTCAGGCCTACATGTGACTCCAAACCCACAGCAACGTGGTTGACTCTTAATTGAAATGGCCGAGCAGGTTATTCATATTTAAGGGAAATTAGGGATGGACAATAAATACTGACCTTTCCAACATCCTATGAAAGATTAATATTTTTTATTTTATTTTGTTAGTCGCAAGTAGTCTGACATTAACACTGCAATGAAGTTACTGTGAAAATCCCCTCGTCGCCACACTCTGGTGCCTGTTCGGTACACTGAGGGAGAATTTGGCATTGCCAATTCACCTAACCCACACATCTTTGAACTCCAAGTGGAGAGGATCTCCAAGAAGATCGTGCAAATCGATCCCAGTCCAACACCGGCATCTCCTCATCATGGCTGTGGAAGGAAACCGGAGCACCCGGAAGAAACCCACGCGACACGGGGAGAATGTGCACACTCCACACAGACAGTGACCCAAGCCGGGAATTGAACCCGGGTCCATGGCGCTGTGAGGCAGCAGTGCTAACCACTGTGCCACCGTTTATGAAGGCCATGCCATTGTCCAGTTGGTGTGGACAGGAGTGGGCAGCCTTATGCTCGCTGGGGGTAACATAAGAACTAGGAGCAGGAGTAGGCCATCTGGTCCCTCGAGCCTGTTCCGCCATTCAATAAGATCATGGCTGATCTTCTCGTGGACTCAGCTCCACTTACCTGCCCACTCACCATAACCATTAAGTTATTCCTTTACTGTAATTCCTTAAGTAATTCCTTAAGGAATTTGATGCACTATCAATTACGACGCGAAGACTTCTGAGAGTGAGAGAAAACCAATAGGCTTTTATTCACTGAGAACAGGAGCACACCCTTGTAGCTGACCTGGTCTGAACTGAGGCAAGGAGGAGGGGCCATCCAGGTGGAAAGGGAGGAGTCTCGGGCCAGGTGCAGCATGGGTGTGTCCAGGCACATACATGTAGTAACAGTGGCTCACCACATAATTCCTTTGCTGTTCAAAAACCTATCTAACTTTGCCTTAAAAATATTCAATGAGGTAGCCTCAACTGCTTCACTGGGCAGGGAATTCCACAGATTCACAAACTTTTGTGTGAAGAACTTATGTCCCAATATTACTTTTGGATGTGTGGGTGAAGGTACTGAACAAAGAACAATACAGCACAGGAACAGGCCCTTCGGCCCTTCAAGCCCGTGCCGCTCCCCGGTCCAGGATTGAATCCTGAATCCAGGATCCCCGCCCAATTTTCCAGCCTATCTACATACCAATATCCTATCCACCGAGCTGTCCCTCACAGCTACGATGCTTTGTTCATTACAACCTATTAACTCACCCCCACCCCCCCATTCCAGACCATGTGATCTCCAGGGAGAGGCGAAAACCCAGAGTGAAAACCCCAGGGCCAATATGGGGAAAAAAAATCTGGGAAATTCCTCTCCGACCCCCTGAGGCGATCGAAACGAGTCCAGGAGATCACAATGGCCCTGATCGGAAAATGCTTCCCAACCCTAGTCATTTCCACTTCCACGAACACCATATGAATTCCCTGCCCCCAAGACAGGTTCCCACCCACTGGGTGGAACTTTTTTGCACCCCTCCCCAATGGCACCTCCCCCCATCCCCCGCCCCCCCCCCCCCCCCCGACCCCACACCCCATGCCTCTCCCCCCTCACAGTATACCTTGCGGAGGTGCAGGTAGCCTCCCACTGGCTGGTGGCGGAATCTTCCGGTCCTGCCGAGGTCAATGGATTATTTCCGTGGCTCACACCCTCCACTGCCAAGAAAGCCGCTGTGGAGTGGCGAGGGGTTGGGGGGGGGGGGGGGGGGGAGGGGGATAGGCAGGGAGGGTGGGGGGGGTGGGAGGTGGAATGGACGGGGGGGAGGGGGTGTGCAGGGCAGGGAAAGGGGGACGGTGCGGATGTTGCCTTTGCGAAGATCCCGCCGGCCAGGAAGTTCTGGAAAATTCCGGCCACTGTTACTGCAGCCGGTTCGCTGGTCCTGTGACCTGACTCTGTTCTCCTCAAACGCCAAGATAGCTCGATGACAGAAACCTCTTCATTTCCATCTGCCCAAGGCTGTTTCACCCTCCGTCCCCATGCTGTGGAGTCCAATTGGCTTTCAAAACATGTGAGGGTTCGGTTGATTGGCCAAGCTAAATTGACCCTAGACATGCTAAATTGACCCTTAAGTGTCAGGGGGATTAGCAGGGTAAATGTATGGGGTCACGGGAATAGGGCCTGGGTGGGATTGTGGCCGTTTCAGACTCGATGGGCCGAATAGCCTCCTTCTGCATTGTAGGGATTATGTTCCATGGAAATCTTGCTGTATCCAAGGTTGGGATGTCCAGTAGGTGATGATTCCCATTCCTAGGCTGGAATCTTGCCACCATTCACGCCGGCGGAATTTTCCAGTTCCCCTGCAGTGAATGGCGATTTGGCTGGGCACCAAATTCTCTGTCCTCACTGCAGTGGGAGGGGGTGCGATCAGTAGGATCGCTCCCTAACTCTCTGGCTCAGGATGTTTAAAATTCTTCTTGCAGGCCATGTGGAAGTGCATCCCAAAAAGGGTCATCCTCTGTTCAAACAAAGAATTACAAGAGAGGAAACCCCACTCACAGACGTGGAAGTGATTATAAAGTATTGACAAGATGTTTAATTTCAAACCATTCGCAAGACTGAGAAAGGCCATCGCTACAATAAAAGTTTGGTCTATCATTCTAAGACCTTCAGGGGAAAGAAACCAGACACAACTCAAAAAACTGCTGCCAGATCTGGTCACTGCACTTCTGGGAGGATGTGAGGGTCCTTGAGAGGGTGTGGGGGGAGATTTACCAGGTCCCCCCACGCCGACACTCTAGTTATGAAAGCCCACCAATGCCTCTACTTTCTCAGAAGACGAAGGAAATTTGGCATGTCAGCTACGACTCTCACCAACTTTTACAGATGCACCATAGATCAAGTACTTTCTGGTTGTATCACAGCTTGGTATGGCTCCTGCTCTGCCCAAGACCGCAAGAAACTACAAAAGGTCGTGAATGAAGCCCAGTCCATCACGCAAACCAGCCTCCCATCCAGACTCTGTCTACACTTCCCGCTGCCTCGGAAAAGCAGCCAGCATAATTAAGGACCCCACACACCCTGGACATTCTCTCTTCCACCTTCTTCTTTCGGGAAAAGGATACAAAAGTCTGAGGTCACGTACCAACCGACTCAAGAACAGCTTCTTCCCTGCTGCTGTCAGACTTTTGAATGGACCTACCTCATATTAAGTTGATCTTTCTCTACACCCTAGCTATAACACTACATTCTGCACTCTCTCGTTTCCTTCTCTATGAACAGTGTGCTTTGTCTGTATAGCGCGCAAGAAACAATACTTTTCACTGTATACTAATACATGTGACAATAATAAATCAAATCAAATATCCAGGGATGGAGGATTTTAGTTACAAGGTGAGGGTTGGAGAAGCTGAGGATGCTCCCCTTTGAATGAGAGGAGATCGAGGGGAGATTTGTTAGAGACGCAGCAGATTCTGACAGGTTTAGATAAGGTTGACAATGATAAACCATTCCCGTTAGTTGATGGCACAGATTTAAGATCTCGGACAATAAATGTGGCAAACGTTAATGCAGCAAGTGGTAACGCCGTGGAACCCGTTGCCCACAAGGGTGACCAACATGGAGACGATGAATGATTTCAACATGAAATTAGATGGGCGCCTGAGGTAAATAAAGTTAGAATCATAGAATCAGAAAATCGTAGAATCCCTACAGTGCTGAAGGAGGCCATTCAGCCCATCGAGCCTACACAACCAACAATCCCACCCAGGCTCTCTCCCTGTAACACCCTGTATTTCCCCTGCTAATTCCCCTGACACTAAGGGGCAATTTAGCATGGCCAATCTCCCTAACATGTTCATAGCTCCTTGAAAGTGGAGTCACAGGTGGACAGAGTGGTGAAGAAGGCATTCGGCATGCTTGGTTTCATCGGTCAGAACATTGAATACAGGAGTTGGAATGTCTTGTTGAAGCTGTATAAGACATTGTTAAGGCCACACTTGAAATACTGTGTGCAATTCTGGTCACCGTATTATAGAAAGAGTGCAGAAAAGATTTACTAGGATGCTACCGGGACTTGATGGTTTGCGTTATAAGGAGAGGCTGGATAGACTGGGACTTTTTTCTCTGGAGCGTAGGAGGCTGAGGGGTGATCTTATAGAGGTCTATAAAATAATAAGTGACACAGATCAGCTAGATAGTCAATATCTTTTCCCAAAGGTAGGGGAATCTAAAACTAGAGGGCATAGGTTTAAGGTGAGAGGGGAGAGATACAAAAGTGTCCAGAGGGGCAATTCTTTCACACAGAGGGTGGTGAGTGTCTGGAACAAGCTGCCAGAGATAGTAGTAGAGGCGGGTACAATTTTGTTTTTTAAAAAGCATTTAGATAGTTACATGGGTACGATGGGTATAGAGGGATATGGGCCAAATGCGGGCAATTGGGACTAGGTTAGGGGTTTTTAAAAAAAGGGCGACACGGACAAGTTGGGCTGAAGGGCCTGTTTCCATGCTGTAAACCTCTCTGACTCTATGACTCTAACCTGCATATCTTTGGACATTAAGGGGCAATTTAGCGTGGCTAATCCTTCTAACCTGCACATCTGTCAGCACTAAGGGACAATTTAACATGGCCAATCCCCCAAACCTGCACTCTTTTTACAGTGAGGGGGAATTTAGTATGATCAATCCCCCTAACTGACACCTCTTTGGACACTAAGGGGTAATTTACCAAGGCCGATTGCCCTAACCTACACAAAGTTATAGGGCTACAACTGGAGGGAGGGGAAGCAACGGACTGGATCGCTCGATCAACTTGATGGGATGAGTGGCCTCATTTGGTGCCCCACTTAATGTTTTATTCAGCTTTAACGCAGCGTAACAGAGATCAGGGTCACTAGATGAGTGCGGGTGACACTGGGAGATGTGAAGGAGGAGAAGTGGAAGAGTATAAAAAGTAGAATAAATTATAATAATGCACACAGGAGCTCATAAAACAAAATCTTTTAATTTTGTTAATGCCTCTGCCTAGTTCAAAGCGAAAGAATGGCATTTTGCTCTGTGAAAAATGTTGAAGCACACAAACCTTCAGGGACTGCATCAATAAATTTCAGAAAATGTTGGTGTTTATAACCGTGCTACTTAAACAAAGACAGACACTTAATAATTAGCAAACCTCCTGGGCCGTAACTCGACATGATTCAGAAGATGTGCTAGTTTATAATGTTAGGACTCGAGTTACTTTAGTCAGAGGTAGAACATAGAACATAGAACAGTACAGCACAGAACAGGCCCTTCGGCCCACGATGTTGTGCCGAGCTTTATCTGAAACCAAGATCAAGCTATCCCACTCCCTATCATCCTGGTGTGCTCCATGTGCCTATCCAATAACCGCTTAAATGTTTCTAAAGTGTCTGACTCCACTATCACTGCAGGCAGTCCATTCCACACCCCAACCACTCTCTGCGTAAAGAACCTACCTCTGATATCCTTCCTATATCTCCCACCATGAACCCTATAGTTATGCCCCCTTGTAATAGCTCCATCCACCCGAGGAAATAGTCTTTGAACGTTCACTCTATCTATCCCCTTCATCATTTTATACACAGTAGGTGCTAAGGAGCCTCATAAAGGGGGAAAGAGAAGGAGAGAGGCAGAGAGGTTTGGCGATGGACTTCCCAGAGCTTAGGGAGCAGACGGCTGAACACAAGAAACAGAAGCAGGAGTTGGCCACACCAGGCCCTTCAAGCTTGCCCCGCCATTCAATACCATCATGGCTGATCTACACCGGCCTCAACTCCTTCTCGGTGCCAGTTCCCCACAGCCCATAGGGTCAACTGCCAATGTTAGCACGATTAGAATTTGGGGTGCACAGCAGACCAGAACAGGAGGGGGGTGGGGAGCATGGAAATCTCAATTGTAGGCGGTTGGAGGAGGTTATACAGAAATGGGGGGAGGGGTGGGGGGTATGGGGGTGGGGTGGGTGGGTGCAGATGTTGGGGGAGGACATGGAGGATTTGGAAACAAGATTGAGAGTTTTAAAATTGCGACATAGCTGGATTGGGCGCCAGTGTAGGCCAGTGATCTCAGGGCAGTGGGACTTGAGCTGTGGAGTTCATGTATAAATAAGATGTTAGGTGGGAGACAAAAGCAGAAAACGCTGGAAAATCTCGGCAGGTCTAACAGCATCTGTGGGGAGAGAATGGAGCCAACCTTTCGAGTCTGGATGTCCCTATGTCAGAGCTCAGTTGGGTGGGAGACCGGGCCAGCATTTATTGCCCATTCCTGAGGGCATTTTTAGAGTCAACCACACTCTGGAGTCACATGTAGGCCAGACCGGGTAAGGACGGCAGATTTCCTTCCCTGAAGGATATTAATTAGCGAATCAGATGGGTTTTTACGACAATCGACAACGGTTTCATGGACATCATTGGACTTTTAATTCCAGATTTCTGTTGAATTCAAATTTCACCATCTGCCGTGGTGGGATTCGAACCCGGGTCCCCCAGAGCATTACCCTGGGTCTGGTTCACTAATTAACGTCCTTTAGGGAGGGAAATCTGCCGTCCTTACCCGGCCTGGCCTACATGTGACTCCAGAGCCACGGCAGTGTGGTTGACTCTTAAAATGCCCCCAGGGTTAGGGCAATAAATTCTGGCCCAGCCAGCGACGCCCACATCCCACGAACGCATTCAAAAAAGTGGCCTCCTCCTGCCTCTAAGATCCTTTGTAAGATCACACATGACAGTGAGCGACATAAAGAATCCACTTAAAAATTCACGCCAGTGCTTCTGACTGCTACAATATTAAATCTGTGCAGCCTCACAAACAATTCTATTACTTTCCAGAGGAATTTATTCACCTGGACAGAGTCAATTGGGAATTTGATCTGGCTTTGGGGCTATTGCTATTCAGACTTAATTATTATCAACACAAGGGCAACAGCAGTTATTTACATGCAGAGCTCTAACTGCTCCTGCGAGTAGATGTAAGCTGTTTAATACGTGCCCCCACTTGCATGAAAGCTCTTTCATTTCATGAAAGTAAATTCTAGTTAGCTCCTTTGACATCAGATATGTTTATTAAATTAACAGCTGCAATAAAATTCGGTAAATACAAGCTCCCCTGGGTGGAGACTAAAAGGGACTGAATTGTCCAAAGTGGTTTCCGAAGCCTTAACAAGTCCCGAGCCTCTTTGGAATGATGTGCAAATAGTTGGAAGTGATTTGGCTTCTCCGAGGAAAGTGTTTTTAAAAAAATATATATATACGTGCGGTTATTTGAGGCGGATAATAACTGCGGAAGCAAAGCAAACTACTGCGGGTTCTGGCAATCGGAAACTGAAACCGAAAAAAGCTGCAGATATTCGGCAGGTCCGGCAGCGTCTGTGGAGAGAGAAACACGACCCGGGATTCTCCGGTCTCAGACATCTCGGATGGGCAGCACGGTGGCGCAGTGGTTAGCGCTGCTGCCTCACAGCGCCGGGGACCCGGGTTCGATTCCCGGCTCGGGTCACTGTCTGTGTGGAGTTTGCACGTTCTCCCCGTGTCTGCGTGGGTTTCCTCCGGGTGCTCCGGTTTTCTCCCACAGTCCAAAGATGTGTGGGCTAGGTGGATTGGCCTTGATAAATTGCCCCTTAGTGTCAGGGGGACTAGCTCGGGTAAATGCATGGGGCTAGGGCCTGGGTGGGATTGTGGTCGGTGCAGACTCGATGAGCCGAATGGTCTCCTTCTGCACTGTAGGATTCTATAATTCAATCACAGCTGGCGGCAGGAGAGGAGAATTTGGCACTCGGCCAAATCACCTTTCCCAGCCGTGGGTGAGGTTGGAGAATTCTGGCCATAGTTAATCGCACTCACACACACACACACACTCATACTCAAACACACACACTCTCTCTCACACACACACACACACACTCTCACACACACACACTCATACTTAAACACACACACACACTCATACTCAAACACACACACACTCACACACACTCATACTCAAACACACACACACTCACACACACACACACTCATACTCAAACACAGACACTCTCACACGCTCTCACACACACACACTCTCATACACACACTCAAACACAGACACTCTCACACACTCTCACATACACACTCATACTCAAACGCACACACACTCTCACACACACACTCTCTCACACACACACACACACACACTCATACTCAAACACATACACTCTCACATACACACTCATACTCAAACGCGCACACACTCACACACACACTCACACACAAACACACACACTCTCACGCACTCCCACATACACACTCATACTCAAACACACACACACTCTCACACACACACTCACACACACACATACTCAAACACACACACTCTCACACACACACATTCACACACACACTCATACTCAAACACACACACTCTCACACACACACACTCTCACACACACACTCATACTCAAACACACACACACTCTCACACACACTCATACTCAAACACACACACTCTCTCTCACACACACACACACTCATACTCAAACACACACTCTCACACAAACACTCAAACACACACACACACTCAAACACACACACTCTCACACAAACACTCAAACACACACACACTCATACTCAAACACACACACACTCTCACACACACACTCATCCTGAAACACACACACTCTCACACACACACACTCTCACACACTCACACACTCGTACTCAAACACACACACACTCTCACACACACTCACGCATACTCATACTTAAACACACACAGTCACACACACACACTCATACTCAAACACACACACTCTCACACAAACACTCAAACGCACACACACTCACACTCACTCACTCACTCATACACTTGCACACACTCACACACACACATACATACCCACACACAAACGCACTCATACTCAATCACACACACACTCACTCACTCACACACACACTCATACTCAAACACACACTCTCGCACACACACACACATTTACACACTCACACTCACTCACGCACACAGTTTCACTGTCAGAGGTGCTGTCTGTCACATGATGTTAAACTGAGGTCCCCTCTCTCCTCTCAGCCTTGCCTATCATACAGCTTTTACAAAAGAGCAAGCGACCCCTCAGCCAACCTTCATCTCGACATTGTCTCATTGTGGCTGTGGAATCTTGCTGTGCACAAATTGATTGCCGCATCCCCTACATTACAATGTGACCACACTCCACAAAAGTAATTCATTGGCTGTGAAGCACTTTGGGTTGTTCTGATGTCTTGACAGGTGCTATATAAATGTAAGTTTTTCTTGAAGTATTAATGTAAGCCTTACTTGTGACTAACAAATAAACTTTAACTTTAATTTATCACACTTCAGGAGCGGCAACTCAGGGGTGGCATGGTGGCACAGTGGTTAGCACTGCTGCCTCACGGCGACCCAGGTTCAATTCCCGGCTTGGGTCACTGTCTGTGCGGAGTTTGCACATTCTCCCCGTGTCTGCGTGGGTTTCCTCCAGGTGCTCTGGTTTCCTCCCACAGTCCGAAAGACGTGCCCTTAGTCATATTTGATCCACTGGAGCAAGCTGAGAGGGGTGATTGAAAAGCAGCAGTGCTGGTAAGAGATTAATTGGATTAATTGAATTGTTTATTTATTTAATTAGTCAGCTAGTGTGTGTATTTTTTTGGCCTTTACTTTAACAGCAGTTTTTCAAGTTTAAAGTGAAAACTAGAAGTGGGCAGCAAAGGAGTCTGGGAAGGGTTTTTATTTTAACTTTAAAAGTCAGTTACCTGGGTGGTTCCCCCTCAGTAGTAGTTTTTTTTTTCTCTCTGGCCCCTAGCCCTATAAATTGGTGCAGAGGAGATACCCGATCCTCTACACTGGTAGAGGATCCCACCCTTCCATCCTCCTCTAACCTAATTATAAGTGTGGGGAAGTTTTTTTTGTTTTCTTTTTTTCTTGCTGGTAATGGCTTCAGGGATGGCAGTTCAGGCAGTATGCTGCATCTCCTGTGGGATGTATGTGGTGAGGAAATCCAGTAGTGTTTCAGGAGATTTTAGTTGTAAGAAGTGCATTAGATTGCAGCTTCTGGAGGAGCGTGTAAAGGAGCTGGAGGGGGAGGTAGAGGAACTCCGCATAATTCGGGAGGCGGAGGTGGAAGTTGATAGGAGTTATAGAGAAATAGTAACTCCTAGAAATGAGGCTTGGGTCAATGCCAGGAGGAGGGGTAAGAAGCAATCGGGAAGACAATCCCCTGGGGCGGTTCCCCTCCATAATAGGTTTTCGGTGCTGGAGGCTACAGTTGAGGAGGAATCAACTGAGCATAGAGAGCAGATCTCTGGGGGTGAGCCGAGTGAGAAAGCTCAGGTGGTTAGGGGCTGTAAAAGACTGGGCCTTGTGATTGGGGACTCCACAATTAAGGGGACAGATAGGAGGGTCGGAACTAAAGGTAGGGACTCAGGGTTGGTGTGTTGCCTACCAGGGGCTGGGGTCCGGGATGTGTCTGACAGGGTATTCAGGACTCTTAGGGGGGAGGGAGATAAACCACAAGTTATTGTACATGTGGGGACACACGACATAGGGAGGATAGGGGAAGGGGATATTAGGCAGGGATTTATGGAGTTGGGGTGGAAACTAAAGGCCAAGACTGACAGAGTGGTTATCTCTGGACTCTTGCCTGTACCACGGGATAGTTTAGAGAGGAATAGGGAGAGGGAAGGTTTGAATTCATGGCTGAGGGGATGGTGCAGGAGGGAGGGGTTCAGGTACTTAAGCAATTGGGGCTCGTACTGGGGAAGGTGTGACCTCTATGAGAAGGATGGTCTACACCTTAATCAGAAGGGGACCAATATCCTGGGGGGTAAATTTGCTAAGGCCATGCAGGGAGGTTTAAACTGATTCGGGGGGGGGGAGGGATCCTGAGTAGTGGGGCTGAAAGTGAGGGATGCATGGATGGGGACTGCAATGCACGGCATTGCAGAGGTGGGGTGGAGCAGGGTTTGAAATGTGTATACTTCAATGCCAGGAGTATTCGCAATAAAGTGGGTGAACTTGCAGCGTGGATCAGTACCTGGGACTTCGATGTTGTGGCTATTTCAGAGACATGGATAGAGCAGGGGCAGGAATGGATGCTGCAGGTCCCGGGGTTCAAATGTTTTAGTCGAAGTAGGGAAGGAGGTAGAAGAGGGGGAGGGGTAGCATTATTGGTCAGAGATTGTATCACAGTGTCAGAGAGGAGGTTTGATGAGGACTTATCTGTTGAGGTAGTATGGGCGGAGATTAGAAATAGGAGAGGAGAGGTCACCCTGTTGGGAGTCTTTTATAGACCTCCTAAAAGTTCTAGAGAGGTTGAGGAAAGGATTGCGGAGTCAATCCTGCTTAGGAGTGAAAGTAATAGGGCAATTGTTATGGGGGATTTTAACTTGACTAATATTGACTGGAATTGTTATAGCTCTAGCTCGTTAGAGGGGTCAGTTTTTGTTCAAAGCGTGCAGGAAGGTTTTTTGACTCAGTATGTAGACAGGCCAACTAGAGATGAGGCTATATTGGATCTGGTGCTGGGAAATGAGCCAGACCAGGTGCTAGACTTGGAAGTTGGTGTGCATTTTGGTGATAGTGACCACAATTCGGTTACGTTCACCTTAGTGATGGAAAGGGATAGGCATGAACCTCGGGCCAGTGGTTTTAGCTGGGGGAAGGGTAATTATGAGGCTATTAGGAGAGAATTAGGAAACATAGGTTGGACTAGGAGATTACAGGGACTGGGAACGTCCGACATGTGGAGTTTTTTCAAGGAGCAGCTACTGCGAGTCTGTGATAGGTATGTCCCTGTCAGGCAAGGAGGAATTGGTAGGGCTAGGGAACCGTGGTGCACCAAAAAAGTTTCTTTGTTGGTTAAAAAGAAAAAGGAGGCTTATGTTCGGATGAGACGTGAGCACTCGGGTAGTGCACTAGAAAGCTTTAGATTGGCTAAGAGGGAGTTGAAGAGCGAGCTTAGAAGGGCTAAAAGGGGACATGAGAAGACTTTGGCGGATAGGGTTAAAGAGAATCCTAAGGCGTTCTATAGGTATGTCAAGAACAGAAGGTTGGTTAGGGCAAGTTTAGGGCCAGTTATAGATGGCAGAGGGAAGTTATGTGTGGAACCGGAGGAGATTGGTGAAGCATTGAACCAATATTTCTCTTCGGTGTTCACGCAAGGGGACATGAATATAGCTGAGGAGGACACTGGGTTGCAAGGGAGTAGAATAGACAGTATTACAGTTGATAAGGAGGATGTGCAGGATATTCTGGAGGGTCTGAAAATAGATAAATCCCCTGGTCCGGATGGGATTTATCCAAGGATTCTCTGGGAGGCAAGAGAAGTGATTGCAGAGCCTCTGGCTCTGATCTTCAGGTCGTCGTTGGCCTCTGGTATAGTACCAGAAGATTGGAGGTTAGCGAATGTTGTCCCATTGTTTAAGAAGGGGAACAGAGACTTCCCCGGGAATTATAGACCGGTGAGTCTCACTTCTGTTGTCGGCAAGATGTTGGAAAAAATTATAAGGGATAGGATTTATAGTTATTTGGAGAGTAATGAATTGATAGGTGATAGTCAGCATGGTTTTGTGGCAGGTAGGTCGTGCCTTACTAACCTTATTGAGTTTTTTGAGAAAGTGACCAAGGAGGTGGATGGGGGCAAGGCAGTGGACGTGGTATATATGGATTTTAGTAAGGCGTTTGATAAGGTTCACCATGGTAGGCTTCTGCAGAAAATGCAGATGTATGGGATTGGGGGTGATCTAGGAAATTGGATCAGGAATTGGCTAGCGGATAGGAAACAGAGGGTGGTGGTTGATAGTAAATATTCATCATGGAGTGCGGTTACAAGTGGTGTACCTCAGGGATCTGTTTTGGGGCCACTGCTGTTTGTAATATTTATTAATGATCTGGATGAGGGTATAGTTGGGTGGATTAGCAAATTTGCTGATGACACCAAAGTCGGTGGTGTGGTAGACAGTGAGGAAGGGTGTCGTAGTTTGCAGGAAGACTTAGACAGGTTGCAAAGTTGGGCCGAGAGGTGGCGGATGGAGTTTAATGCGGAGAAGTGTGAGGTAATTCACTTTGGTAGGAATAACAGATGTGTTGAGTATAGGGCTAACGGGAGGACTTTGAATAGTGTGGAGGAGCAGAGGGATCTAGGTGTATGTGTGCATAGATCCCTGAAAGTTGGGAATCAAGTAGATAAGGTTGTTAAGAAGGCATATGGTGTCTTGGCGTTTATTGGTAGGGGGATTGAATTTAGGAGTCGTAGCGTTATGTTGCAACTGTACACAACTCTGGTGCGGCCGCACTTGGAGTACTGTGTGCAGTTCTGGTCCCCACATTACAGGAAGGATGTGGAGGCTTTGGAGAGGGTGCAGAGGAGGTTTACCAGGATGTTGCCTGGTATGGAGGGGAGATCCTATGAGGAGAGGCTGAGGGATCTGGGATTGTTTTCGCTGGAAAGGCGGCGGCTAAGAGGGGATCTTATTGAAACATATAAGATGATTAGAGGTTTAGATAGGGTGGATAGTGATAGCCTTTTTCCTCTGATGGAGAAATCCAGCACGAGGGGGCATGGCTTTAAATTGAGGGGGGGTAGTTATAGAACCGATGTCAGGGGTAGGTTCTTTACCCAGAGGGTGGTGAGGGATTGGAATGCCCTGCCAGCATCAGTAGTAAATGCGCCTAGTTTGGGGGCGTTTAAGAGATCCGTAGATAGGTTCATGGACGAAAAGAAATTGGTTTAGGTTGGAGGGTCACAGTTTTTTTTTTTAACTGGTCGGTGCAACATCGTGGGCCGAAGGGCCTGTTCTGCGCTGTTCTATGTTCTATATGTCCCACACCAAGTGCTGGATGGAAGGTGGGGTGGACTGGGAGTGCCGTGTCTCTCACTTCCCACATCCGCTGGGATTTTACCAGCGGCATGGGAAGTGTCAGGTGACCTAGTCGCCCTTGGGCCAATACAATCTAGGCCTTTGAGTGGCTAATGAATGGCCATTTACGTGCCCGCCACAGCTAGTATATGACCAGCAGAAGGGGGGGGGGCCATGGCCCATGCCACATGGTGAGGTTTTGTGGGAGTCCCTCATGTTCACCGGAGAGAATCTGGTGAATTGGTGCGGCAACAATAATCTCTCCCTCAATGTCAACAAAACAAAAGAGATTGTCATCGATTTCAGGATAAAGGAGAACATGCCCCTGTCTACATCAATGGGGCCGAAGTAGAAAGTGTCGAGAGCTTCAAGGTTTTAGGTGTCCAGATCACCAACAACCTGTCCTGGTCCCCCCATGCTGACACTATAGTTAAGAAAGCCCACCAATGCCTCTACTTTCTCAAAAGGTTAAGAAAATTTGGCATGTCAAGTACGACTCTCACCAGCTTTTACAGATGCACTATAGAAAGCATCCTTTCTGGTTGTATCACAGCTTGGTATGGCTCCTGCTCTGCCCAAGACCGCAAGGAACTACAAAAGGTCGTGAATGTAGCCCACTCCATCACGCAAACCAGCCTCCCATCCATTGACTCTGTCTACACTTCCCGCTGCCTCAACAAAGCAGCCAACATAATTAAGGACCCCACGCACCCCGGGCATTCTCTCTTCCAGCTTCTTCCGTTGGGAAAAAGATACAAAAGTCTGAGGTCACATACCAACCGACTCAAGAACAGCTTCTTCCCTGCTGCTGTCAGACTTTTGAATGGATCTACCTTGCATTAAGTTGATCTTTCTCTACACCCTAGCTATGACTGTAACACTACATTCTGCACCCTCTCTTTTCCTTCTCTATGAATGGAATGCTTTGTCTGTATAGAGCGCAAGAAACAATACTTTTCATTGTATGTTAACACGTGACAATAATAAATTAAATCAAATCAAAGTTTGGTTAACCCTGAGGCTGCTGAAGCCGACTAGCTCGGAGGCAGGGCATCCTCCCACATGGGGCAGGTGGGAAGGGGTGGGGGGGGGTGGGGGGGGGGGGTGTGGTGGGGGGACAGGGTGTGGGGGGGGGGGGGACGACGGGTGGTGGAGGCTGGACGGGGGAGCAGATCTTGACATGAGCCAACTAGTAGACCATGGGTTGTAAAGCTCAGGTCTGTACGGCTAAGCAGAGGAGGGCTTGACCAGACAAAGGGGGGAATTTTCCCGTGCCGTCCGCCCGCCATTGGGAATCGCAGCGGGCGAAGGGCGGAACAAGCAAAGGGTCTGTTGGCCTTGGGCGGGATTTTCCGGTTTTGGGGCCAGTGCGGCTGGAAAATCCCACCTAGGCTTTTCAGCAGGCGAATGGGACCACTGCCTCCCCAGATATAGCTCTTGGGGCTAAAGGAATCAAAGGACATAGGGGGGTTGGGGGGGGGGGGGGGGGGGGGAAGGCAGGATCAGGATATTGAATTTGATGATCAGTCGCAATCATAGAAACATAGAAACTAGAAGCAGGAGGAGGCCATTCGGCCCTTCGAGTCTGCTCCGCCATTCATTATGATCATGGCTGATCGTCGAATTCAATATCCTGATCCCCCTTCCCCCCATATCCCTTGATCTCTTTAGCCTCAAGAGCTATATCTAATTTCTTTTCGAAATCACACAATGTTTTGGCCTCAACTACTTTCTGTGGTAGTGAATTCCACACATTCACCACCCTCTGGGTGAAGAAATTTCTCCTCAACTCAGTTCTAAAATGTTTACCCCTTATCCTCAAACTATGACCCCTGAATTCTGGAATCCCCCACCATCGGGAACATTCTTTCTGAATCCACCCTGTCTAACCCTGTTAGAATTTTATAAGTTTCTATGAGATCCCCTCCCACTCTTCTAAACTCCAGTGAATATAATCCTCACCGACTTAGTCTCTCCTCATGTGACAGACCCGCCATCCCAGGAATCAGCCTGGTAAACCTTCGCTGTGCTCCCTCTATAGCAAGGACATCCTTCCTCAGATATGGACACCAAAACTGCACACAATACTCCAGGTGTGGCCTCACCAACGCCCTCTGCAATTGCAGTAAAACGCCCCTTTATCTATCAAAATGAATGGTGCAGCAGGCTCAAAGGGCCGAATGGCCTACTCCTGCTTCTATTTTCTCTGTTTCGAAAAATAATTCCAGCTTATGTTTAAGTTACTGAGAATAGATTTCTCAAATGCTTCAATGATGAATGGTCAATGACCTGAAACATTAACACCCAATCATTGTGCACAGAACCTCTGACGGCTTCCAGAATTTTCTCATCTTATTTCCTACATCTCTGTTGTGTCGTTCTGGGAAACTTTCCGCTGTGTGTACAGCTGGTTGGAAGAAATATTCATCATTTATATTGGTTAAGTGTTAATTCAACTGCTTGAAGAGTATGAAAGGAGTATCATTATAGGAGCATTATAATTGGCTGCTTTGCTTTTCTTCTCGCTAATGGATTCATATTACGAGAACCCAGCCGCAGAAAATTTGCACACATTCCCCATTTCAATCTGGGTTTGTTAAGTGGCACGATACCGGTGAATTTAACTCTGTATTGACAGGAATTAAACAGGGAACTGTAACAACTCAGATCCCTCCCTCAGCCGGATGTATTGGTTGGTGTGGTGAACCATTGTTGGTTACCACCAGGAGTGCTGAGCCATGGTCTGGCCAGTACTATGAGTCTGTAGATATGTTACTGTTGGGGTTAGGGTTGGGCTGTTCTACCTGTTAATATAGTCCTATGGTACGCCCCAGTTGGCTCCGCCTCCTGGGAGAGGTATAAAGGTCACTGCTCTGCCTGGTGACCCTTTAGTCTGGGATTGTATAGTGTATATAGTAGCTCCGTTATTGTTGGCAATAAAAGCCTTTATTTCCCGGGTACATCCAGCCTCCCGTGTGATTTATCGCGCATCAGTTGGTTACTGTAATGTTTTTGGCCTTGTTTGTCTGTGAACTAAACGGGCGGGATTTTCCAGCCCCGCTCGAGCAAGACCGGAAATTCCCACCCGAGGTTAACAGACATTTCTGTTGTCCGCCCCTCATCCGCTCCGATTCCATGGCTGGCGGGGCGGTAGAATTCCGGCGTAGATCTCAAAAATTATGGAATGGGTTTTGAAAAAACCTGGTGCGTGGATAGGATGTGGCCCAAGGATTTGGTTTGATTTGATTTATTATTGTCACACGTATTTACAGTGAAAAGTATTGCCTCTTGCGCGCTATGCAGACAAAACATACCGTTCATAGAGAAGGAAAGGAGAGAGTGCAGGATGTAGTGTTACAGTCATAGCTCGGGTGTAGAGAAAGATCAACTTAATGCAAGGTAGGTGTGGTAAACCACTGTTAGCTTATTACCTGTATATGTGACATGCCTGGACACATCCCTGCCGGCCCTACCCAAGACTCCTCCCCCCCCCCTGGTCCAGGTATAAAGGCGACTGCTCCCCATCCCCCTGCATCAGTCTGGACCAGTTCATCGGCATGGGTGTGCTCCAAGTCTTTTGCTAATAAAAGCCTATTTGTTCTTGCATACAAACTAGTCTTTGCTCGATTGATGGTGCATCAGTAAGTCCATTCAAAAGTCTGATGGCGGCAGGGAAGAAGCTGTTCTTGAGTCAGTTGGTATATGATCTCAGACTTTTGTATCTCTTTCTCGACGGAAGAAGGTGGAAGAGAAAATGTCCGGGGTGTGTGGGATTCTTAATTATGCTTTGCTGAGAAATTTTGCAGTCCCATTTTGCAAGGAAAATGGGACTGTGTTTTGGTGAAACATAGAAAAGCCGAAGTAGGCCCTTCCAGCCTGTTCCACCTGCTAATTATCTAACTCATTAACTTGATCCCCCCTTCCCTCCATATCCCTTGTTCCCTTTACCTCAAGAGCTATATCTAATTTCTTCTTGAAATCTCACAACGTTTTGGCCTCAACTACTTTCTGTGGGAGTGAATTCCACACATTCACCACCCTCTGGGTGAAGAAATTTCTCCTCACCTCAGTTCTAAAAGGTTTACCCCTTATCCTCAAACTATGACACCGAGTTCTAGACTCCCCAGCCATCGGGAACATCCTTTCTGAATCTATCCTGTCTTATCCTGTTAGAGTTTTATAAGTTTCTATGAGATCCCCTCTCACTCTTTTGAACTCCAGTGAATACAACCGTAGCCGACTTAGTCTCTCCTCATATGACAGACCTGCCATCCCAGGAATCAGCCTGGTAAACCTTCGCTGTGCTCCCTCTCTAGCAAGGACATCCTTCCTCAGATAAGGACACCAAAACTGCACACAATACTTCAGGTGTGGCCTCACCAATACCCTGTACAATTGCATCAAAACATTCCTATCCCTATTTTCAAATGTGGCCCAAGGAAAGTGGGAATTTTTTTGGTGAAACATAGAAACTTGAAAAGCAGGAATAGGCCCTTGGAGCCTGCTCTGCCACTCATTATGATCATGGCTGATCATCACATTCAATATCCTGATTCCCCCTTCCCTCCATATCCCTTGATCCCTTTACCCCAAGAGCTATATCGAATTTCTTCTTGAAATCACACAATGTTTTGGCCTCAACTACTTTCTGTGGTAGCAAATTCCACACATTCACCACCCTCTGGGTGAAGAAATTTCTCCTCACCTCAGTTCTAAAGGGTTTATCCCTTATCCTCAAACTATGACCCTTGGTTCTGGATTCCCCCACCATTGGGAACATCCTTCCTGCATCTACCCTGTCTAATCCTGTTAGAATTTTATAGTTTTCGACAATATCGACCCGGCCCCTGCTCTCATTTTTCTCAACCCCAGGGAATAAATAGGCCCCATATCCTAGAACTTAAAAAATTGACCCAATAACATCAGGAGACAGGATGAATTGACTTTCTTTGGAATGTGTGGTTTGATTTAGAATGTGAAGTATTGTTTTAGAAATATGGTGGATTATCTTAGCCACTGTGGTGGAGCTTATCACAGCTGTCAAAATATGAGCAGAGTCTTCAGAGCAGGTTGGTGGATGTGGATGAGCCTGAAGCCTCCTCAGTGAGATGGGCACTCTTCAGTAAAACAATTTCCTTTTTCAGCTTTTGAGTCACAGAGCAACAATTGGGGCAAGGGAAAGCCTTGAAGAAGAGTTGCACAATGGTAGAAGCGTTAACGCGGTGTGGCAGAGGTATGAACTGTACTGAGCGCCCACTTCACTTGTTCTCACTTACATCTCCAGCAATGTTACACTCCAATAATTTGCCTTGGTGAAACATTGGTTGCTGAAATATTAATGCTTAAAATAAGCTTGTCACCTTTTGTGAAAGGAAGATTTGAATTACTACATCATTTATTATAGCTCGGGTTGTCCCAGAGCACTTTATGATCAAGTAAGCACTATTTGGAGTTCCGTCACTGTTGCAATCTAGGAAGCACGGCAGCCATTTTGTGCACAGTAAGCTCCCACGATCAGCCATGTAAAAAATGACAAGGTGATCTGATTTTCTCAATGATGTTGACCGAGGGATAAACATTGACTCCAATACTGAGAAGGGCTCCCCTGTTATTTGTCAAATATTATCATGGCATCAAAGGTGGTATGGTGGCACGAAGGGTGGCAAGGTGGCACAGTGGTTAGCATTGCTGCCTCACAGCGCCAGGGACCCAGGTTCAATTCCCGACTTGGGTCACTGTTTGTGTGGAGTTTGCACATTCTCCCCGTGTCTGCATGGGTTCCTCTGGGTGCTCTGGTTTCCTCCCACAGTCCAAAGATATGCATGTTAGGTGGATTGACCATGCTAAATTACCGCTTAAGTGTCCAAAGATGTGCAGGTTAGGTGAATTGGTCATGCTACATTGAATGTGGCATTCACTCCCACAAAGAGTGGAGAGAATGTGGGACTCGCTCCCACAGGGAGAGGAGAGAATGTGGGACTCGCTCCCACAGGGAGTGGGGAGAATGTGGGACTCGATCCCATGGGGAGTGGGGAGAATGTGGGACTCACTCCCACGGGGATTGGTTGAAGTAAAGAGTATAAATGTATTTGAGGGGAAGCTGGATAGGAATATGAGGATGAAGCGATTGGGGCGCTGGGGGAGGGGTTACACAGAGTGTTAGATGGGGAAGGATGGTGAGAGACCTAGGTGAAGTCTCAATGGCGGCATTGCCTGCTTTTTGAACGGTCTCAATGTTTTGGACAGATCCGCCTGTGTGTGCGGTGGTGGAGGTGGCTTGCCACTGGCCAGCAGCGCGATTGTCCGTCCTGCCGCTGTTGATGAGTGTTCCCATTCTCCACTCTCCGCCGGCGGGTAACACGCGGTGAGGGGTCGCCGTCGGTGAGAGCGGAGAATTCCACCGGTGGGGAGGGTGGGGTTTCTCGGCCTTTGTCTATGTACTTCCCGTCTCTGAATGTTTGATTGTGTTAATTACTGCTTCAGCTGCTCCTCAGCTTTGAGCTGTCCCACCACAAACAACACTGACACACAAAAGATGTTCAGTGCTGACACTGCTTCCAATAAATCACTGATGATTATACCACCCAGGCTAATGATTTTTACAGTGAAATATGTATGTGAAATCTCTGATGGGAATACTGAAGCAGGCCATTGGTCGAATGATCCATAATCCCTCGCAGAATACTCACAACCTATCTGAGAAAGATTCTGTTCAGGTCACCAAGAATGACCTGATATTATGGATTTCGTGCATCAGTGCTTTAGTGTCTACACTTCCCGCTGCTTCAGAAAAGCAGCCAGCATAATCAAGGACCCCACGCACCCCGGGCATTCTCTCTTCCACTTCTTCCATCGGGAAAAAGATACAAAAGTCTGAGGTCACGTACCAACCGACTCAAGAACAGCTTCTTCCCTGCTGCTGTCAGACTTTTGAATGGACCTACCTCGCACTAAGTTGATCTTTCTCTACACCCTAGCTATGACTGTAACACTACATTCTGCACTCTCTCCTTTCCTTCTCTATGAATGGTATGCTTTGTCTGCATAGCACGCAAGAAACAATACTTTTCACTGTATATTAATATTTTTTTCATTCATTAGTGGGACATAGGCGTCGCTGGCTGGGCCAGCATTTATTGCCCATCCCTAGTTGCCCTTGAGAAGGTGGTGGTGAGCTGCCTTCTTGAATCGCTGCAGTCCACGTGCTGTGGGTTGACCCACAATGCTGTTGGGGAGGGAATTCCAGGATTTTGACCCAGCGACTGCGAAGGAACGGCGATATATTTCCAAGTCAGGACAGTGAGTGGCTTGGAGGGGAACTTGCAGGTGGTGCCTGCATGTGACAATAATAAATCAAATCAAATTGAATCCAAAGTTCTCCAGCGAGGACGTAGTTTTGCTAAGAGGACGCAGACCCAAAGGCTAGAATTTTCTGGTTGTTGATGCTGGCGAGATTCTCTAGTCGTACTGGCAGAGCGCCCCCTGCCGCGGGTTTCCCGGCGGTGTGGGGTGGCTTCATTGGGAATTCCCATGGACAGCAGTGGGACCAGTAGATCTCTCCAGTCAGGTGTGGCTCAGTATGTGTCACTGCTGCCTTTGAGTCAGTGCACTGTCGATCCAGGTCTCGCTTCAGACTCGAGTGCTCAGAATTTAAACGGACAGTCCAGTGCAGTGTTGAGGGAATGCTGCCTTGTCAGAGGCGCCATCTTTTTGATGAGATTGTAAAGCTGTCAAGGTCCCACCTGCCCTCTCAGGTGGATGGATTTGAAGAGCCTGGCCATATTTATCCCTCAAACAACATCACCAGAAAGTCGTTCCCTAACCATTGTGGTGTTGCTTTCTGGGATCTTGCTATGTCAAAATTGGCTGCAGCGTTTGCCTCATTATAGCAGCAACTATATAAGGGGTGAACCTTTTAGAACTGAGGTGAGGAGAAATTTCTTCACCCAGAGGGTGGTGAATGTGTGGAATTCACTACCACAGAAAGTAGTTGAGGCCAAAATGTTATGTGATTTCAAGGAGAAATTAGATATAGATTTGATCTGATTTGATTTGTTTAATATTGTCACAAATATTGGGAGACAGTGAAAAGTATTGTTTCTTGCGCGCTATACAGACACAGCATACCATTCATAGAGAAGGAAAGGAGAGAGTGCAGAATGCAGAGTTACAGTCATAGCTAGGGGATAAAGATTAACTTAATGCGAGGTAGGTTCATTCAAAAGTCTGATGGCAGCAGGGAAGAAACTGTTCTTGAGTCGGTTGGTACGTGTCCTCAGACTTTTGTATCTTTTTCCCGATGGAAGAAGGTGGAAGAGAGAATGTCCGGGGTGCGTGGGGTCCTTAATTATGCTGGCTGCTTTGCCGAGGCAGCGGGAAGTGTAGACAGAGTCAATGGATGGGAGGTTGGTTTGCGTGATGGATTGGCCTTCGTTCATGACCTTTTGGGCAGAGCAGGAGCCATCCCAAGCTCTGATACAACCAGAAAGAATGTTTTCTCTGGTGCATCTGTAAAAGTTGGTGAGAATCGTTCACGACCGCAGAAAGTAGTTGAGGCCAAAACGTTATGTGATTTCATGGAGAAATTAGATGAAGCTCCAGATCTCATTGTTTTATAGACCGATAGAGAGATGTAGCTAAAGGGAAGGGGATCAGAATATTGAATTTGATGATCAGCCATGATCAGAATGAATGGTGGAGCAGGCTCGAAGGGCTGAATGGCCTCCTCCTGCTTCTAGTTTCTACGTTTCTATGTTACACTTCAGAAAGTGCTCCATTGCCTGTGAAATTCTTCGGGAAACTGCTGAGATCTTCCTCGTAAAACCCAGCTGACAATCGGCCTGTCTCTGGGACACAGATAACGTGAGGACACAAACGCCGGGGTGTGTGTGGTGTTGTTAGTCATTCCCCGCCTCCCTCCGGCTCGTCCTCGATCAATCCACTCAAACCTCCAGCCTTGTCGAGGTGGCTGTGATTACTGCCTTACAACTTTCCGCGGCCCTGCTTATCTGCCCCGAGCAGCTCCCTGTGTCTCTGCTGGCATTGTGCTGCTGTCTGCAGCCCCGACTCACTAACAGCTTGTCAATGTTATCAGACACACGTTACATCCGCATTGTTTCAACCTGCGTCCCTTCTGTGGCGGTGCCCACAATGTCGACCACTGCAGTATCACACAAGAACAGAGGAAAGTGGAACAGGAATGGGCCATTCGGCCCCCTGAGCCATGCATTCAACCTCAATTCTATTTTTCCACTACCAACAATTAACAACTGGCATTTATATAGCGCCTTTAACTTAATGAACCCCCCCTCCCCCACCCCCCTCCCAAGGCAGTGATTATCCATATAAGTCCAAAGATGTGCGGGTTAGGTTGATTGGCCAGGTTAAAAAAAAAATTGCCCCTTAAGAGTCTTGAGATGTGTAGGTTAGAGGGATTAGCAGGTAAATATGTGGGGGTAGGGTCTGGGTGGGATTGTGGTCGGTGCAGACTCGATGGGCCGAATGGCCTCCTTCTGCACTGTAGGGTTTCTATGATTTCTATGAAGTCATAGAGTCATACATTGCACAAAAATCCCTTCGGCCCATCGAGTCAGCACTGACAATAGTTACCAGTGCAGTTGCGTTAATCCCATTTTCCTGCACTTGTCCCATATCCTTGAATGTTAGCTCTGACGAAAGGTCATCCAGATTCAAAACGTTGGCTCTATTCTCTCTCCACAGATGCTGCCAGACCTGCTGAGATTTTCCAGCATTTTTCTGTTTTTGGTGTCCTTGAATGTTATGATGTTTCAAGTCTATAGGTCTATAAAATAATGAGGGGCACAGATCAGCTAGATAGTCAATATCTTTTCCCAAAGGTAGGGGAGTCTAAAACTAGAGGGCATAGGTTTGGGGTGAGAGGGGAGAGATACAGAATGGTTCAGAGGGTCAATTTTTTCACGCAGAGGGTGGTGAGTGTCTGGAACAAGCTGCCAGAGGCAGTAGTAGAGGTGGGTACAATTTTGTCTTTTAAAAAACGTTTCGGCAATTACATGGGTAAAATGGGTATAGAGGGATAGAACATAGAATATAGAACATAGAAAGCCACAGCACAAACAGGCCCTTCAGCCCACAAGTTGCGCTGATCATATCCCTACCTCTAGGCCTATCTATAGCCCTCAATCCCATTAAATCCCATGTACTCATCCAGAAGTCTCTTAAAAGACCCCAACGAGTTTGCCTCCACCACCACCGACGTCAGCCGATTCCACTCACCCACCACCCTCTGAGTGAAAAACTTACCCCTGACATCTCCTCTGTACCTACCCCCCAGCACCTTAAACCTGTGTCCTCTCGTAGCAACCATTTCAGCCCTTGGAAATAGCCTCTGAGAGTCTACCCTATCCAGACCTCTCAACATCTTGTAAACCTCTATCAGGTCACCTCTCATCCTTCGTCTCTCCAGGGAGAAGAGACCAAGCTCCCTCAACCTATCCTCATAAGGCATGCCCCCCAATCCAGGCAACATCCTTGTAAATCTCCTCTGCACCCTTTCAATGGCTTCAACATCTTTCCTGTAATGAGGTGACCAGAACTGCGCGCAGTACTCCAAGTGGGGTCTAACCAGGGTCCTATAAAGCTGCAGCATTATCTCCCGACTCCTAAACTCAATCCCTCGATTAATGAAGGCTAGTACGCCGTACGCCTTCTTGACCGCATCCTCCACCTGCGAGGCCGATTTAAGAGTCCTATGGACCCGGACCCCAAGGTCCTTCTGATCCTCTACACTGCTAAGAATGGTACCCTTCATATTATACTGCTGCTTCATCCCATTGGATCTGCCAAAATGGATCACCACACACTTATCTGGGTTGAAGTCCATCTGCCACTTCTCCGCCCAGTCTTGCATTCTATCTATGTCTCGCTGCAACTTCTGACATCCCTCCAAACTATCCACAACACCACCTACCTTGGTGTCGTCAGCAAACTTACCAACCCATCCCTCCACTTCCTCATCCAGGTCATTTATGAAAATGACAAACAGCAAGGGTCCCAGAACAGATCCCTGGGGCACTCCACTGGTCACTGACCTCCATGCAGAGAAAGACCCCTCCACAGCCACTCTCTGCCTTCTGCAGGCAAGCCAGTTCTGGATCCACAAGGCAACAGCCCCTTGGATCCCATGCCCTCTCACTTTCTCAAGAAGTCTTGCATGGGGGACCTTATCGAACGCCTTGCTGAAGTCCATATAGACCACATCCACCGCTCTTCCTTCGTCAATGTGTTTGGTCACATTTTCAAAGAACTCAACCAGGCTCGTAAGGCACGACCTGCCCTTGACAAAGCCGTGCTGACTACTTTTGATCATACTAAACTTCTCTAGATGATCATAAATCCTGTCTCTCAGGATCCTCTCCATCAACTTACCAACCACTGAGGTGAGACTCACCGGTCGGTAATTTTCCGGGCTGTCCCTGTTCCCTTTCTTGAATATAGGGACCACATCTGCAATCCTCCAATCCTCTGGAACCTCTCCCGTCTCCATCGACGATGCAAAGATCATCGCCAAAGGCTCCGCTATCTCCTCCCTCGCCTCCCACAGTAACCTGGGGTACATCCCATCCGGTCCCGGCGACTTACCAACCTTGATGCCATTCAATAGTTCCAACACATCCTCTTTCTTTATGTCCACATGCTCGATCCTTTCTGTCCACCGCAAACCAGCAGTACAACCACCCAGATCCCTTTCCACCGTGAATATTGAATGGCATCAAGGTTGGTAAGTCGCCGGGACCGGATGGGATGTACCCCAGGTTACTGTGGGAGGCGAGGGAGGAGATTGCGGAGCCTTTGGCGATGATCTTTGCATCGTCGATGGAGACGGGAGAGGTTCCGGAGGATTGGAGGATTGCAGATGTGGTCCCTATATTCAAGAAAGGGAACAGGGACAGCCCGGGAAATTACCGACCGGTGAGTCTAACCTCAGTGGTTGGTAAGTTGATGGAGAGGATCCTGAGAGACAGGATTTATGATCATCTAGAGAAGTTTAGTATGATCAAAAGTAGTCAGCACGGCTTTATCAAGGGCAGGTCGTGCCTTACGAGCCTGGTTGAGTTCTTTGAAAATGTGGCCAAACACATTGACGAAGGAAGAGCGGTGGATGTGGTCTATATGGACTTCAGCAAGGCGTTCGATAAGGTCCCCCATGCAAGACTTCTTGGAAAGTGAGAGGGCATGGGATCCAAGGGGCTGTTGCCTTGTGGATCCAGAACTGGCTTGCCTGCAGAAGGCAGAGAGTGGCTGTGGAGGGGTCTTTCTCTGCATGGAGGTCAGTGACCAGTGGAGTGCCCCAGGGATCTGTTCTGGGACCCTTGCTGTTTGTCATTTTCATAAATGACCTGGATGAGGAAGTGGAGGGATGGGTTGGTAAGTTTGCTGACAACACCAAGGTAGGTGGTGTTGTGGATAGTTTGGAGGGATGTCAGAAGTTGCAGCGAGACATAGATAGAATGCAAGACTGGGCGGAGAAGTGGCAGATGGACTTCAACCCGGATAAGTGTGTAGTGATCCATTTTGGCAGATCCAATGGGATGAAGCAGCAGTATAATATGAAGGGTACCATTCTTAGCAGTGTAGAGGATCAGAAGGACCTTGGGGTCCGGGTCCATAGGACTCTTAAATCGGCCTCGCAGGTGGAGGATGCGGTCAAGAAGGCGTACGGCGTACTAGCCTTCATTAATCGAGGGATTGAGTTTAGGAGTCGGGAGATAATGCTGCAGCTTTATAGGACCCTGGTTAGACCCCACTTGGAGTACTGCGCGCAGTTCTGGTCACCTCATTACAGGAAAGATGTTGAAGCCATTGAAAGGGTGCAGAGGAGATTTACAAGGATGTTGCCTGGATTGGGGGGCATGTCTTATGAGGATAGGTTGAGGGAGCTTGGTCTCTTCTCCCTGGAGAGACGAAGGATGAGAGGTGACCTGATAGAGGTTTACAAGATGTTGAGAGGTCTGGATAGGGTAGACTCTCAGAGGCTATTTCCAAGGGCTGAAATGGTTGCTACGAGAGGACACAGGTTTAAGGTGCTGGGGGGTAGGTACAGAGGTGATGTCAGGGGTAAGTTTTTCACTCAGAGGGTGGTGGGTGAGTGGAATCGGCTGACGTCGGTGGTGGTGGAGGCAAACTTGTTGGGGTCTTTTAAGAGACTTCTGGATGAGTACATGGGATTTAATGGGATTGAGGGCTATAGATAGGCCTAGAGGTGGGGATATGATCAGCGCAACTTGTGGGCCGAAGGGCCTGTTTGTGCTGTGGCTTTCTATGTTCTATGTTCTATTGCCAGGCGCAGGGTCACCACATTCCGCTGATTCCCATCTGTGTAGTTTTTTTCCTGCCGGCCTGACTGAAGCGATTTGCACGTAAAGCAAGGGTGAGTGAAGTGAGGTGGGTGCTGATTGCTCACAACACTGACTGTGAGAGCCGTGCGCTCCCTCTGTGTCCAAAGCTTCAATATTCCTTTCGTTTTTACCATTTGAAGTTGATGATATTTCTGTTAATGTAGAAATGATGAAGCATTTTCTATAACTCGTTATGAAATATTCGGCGTGTATTAAATGTATTTAATCTTATTGATGGGGTCACGGTTAGTGAAGAAGCCCGATTTCAATCTCACGGCCCACTGAGATGGAGAAGGGCCACTCAAGCTGCCCACTCACTAGCCGAGGTTGCCCATCACTGGTTTAATGAACAAAAACAGAAAATGCGGCGAAATCTCCCTTCAAGGGTCATCCAGACTCGAAACGTTGGCTCTATTCTCTCTCAATAAGAAGTCTTACAACAGCAGGTTAAAGTCCAACAGGTTTATTTGGTAGCACGAGCCACAGGCTTTCGGAGCGCTGCCCCTTCATTAGGTGAGTGGAAGTTCTGTTCACAAACAGGGCATATAAAGACACAAACTCAATTTACAAAATAATGGTTGGAATGCGAGTCTTTACAGGTAACCAAGTCTTAAAGGTACAGACAATGTGAGTGGAGAGAGGGCCAAGCACAGGTTAAAGAGATGTGTATTGTCTCCAGCCAGGACAGTTAGTGAGATTTTGCAAGCCCAGGCAAGTTGTGGGGGTTACAGATAGTGTGACATGAACCCAAGATCCCGGTTGAGGCTGGCCTCATGTGTGCAGAACTTGGCTATCAGTTTCTGCTCAGCGATTCTGCGTTGTCATGTGTTATGAAGGTAAGCGCTCTCCAAGGCGGCTTTAACGACACACGACAGCATTTTCTGTTTTTGTTTCACATTCCAGCATCCGCAGTAATTTGCTTTTATCCTACTGGTTTAAGGAGTGGCTTAAAGCGGGGTGAGAGGTAGCGAGGCAGAGAGTTGCAGGAAAAGAATTCCAGAGCTTGGGATCCAGGCAGCTGAAGGCATGGCCACCAATGGCGGATTTATGATGGGAATGGGCAGGAGGCCAGAATTAGAGGAACGCAGATATCTTGGAGGGTTGTAGGGCCGAGGGAGATTGCAGAGGTAGGAAAGGTGAGGCCCTGGAGGGATTTGAAAACGAGGATGAGAATTTTGGAACCCAATCCCTTCATTTCCCCAGAGTCCAAATATCTGTCGATCTCAACGACTGCGAATCCACAGCTTTCTGAGGTAGAGGATTCTAAACATTGACAAAGCTCTGTGTGGAGAAACTTCTCCTGATCTCAGTCCAAAATGGCTGACTTCTTCATAGAATCATAGAACCACTACGTGCAGAAGGAGGCCATTCAGCCCATCGAGTCTGCATCGACCTTATCCCGGGAAGGTGGCTTGTATTCTAGGCTCTCCAGCCAGAGAAATAAACTCTCAGAATTTGCCCTGTCAATACCTCTCAGAATCTTATCCTCATCAATCAACATAAAGCAACCCTTTCAGCTCAAGAGCAGCTTCACATCCAACTATCTTCATGTCACAAAATCATATAGCGCCTCCAGTGTAGTGAAATGCCCCAAGGTGCCTCCCAACAGTGGCACAGTGGTTAGCACTGCTGCCTCACAGCACTGGAGACCCAGGTTCAATTCCCGGCTTGGGTCACTGTCTGTGCGGAATCTGCACGTTCTCCCCATGTCTGCGTGGGTTTCCTCTGGACACTCTAGTTTCCACCCACAGTCTGAAAGACATGATGTGGAGTTGCCAGCGTTGGACTAGGGTGGGCACAGTAAGAAGTCTCACAACACCAGGTTAAAGTCCAACAGGTTTATTTGGAATCACGAGCTTTCGGAGCACCGCTCCTTCCTCACGACACTCACCTGATGAAGGAGCAACACTCCGAAAGCTCGTGCCAGCAAATAAACCTGTTGGGCTTTAACCTGGTGTTGTGAGACTTCTTACTGAGTCTGAAAGACGTGCTGATTAGGTGCATTGTCCGTGCTAAATTCTCCCTCAGTGTACCCGAACAGGTGCCGGAGTGTGGTGACTAGGGGATTTTCACAGTAACTTCATTGTAGTGTTAATGTAAGCATACTTGTGACTAATAAATAAACTTTAAACTATCTCCATGTCAGAAAATCACATGGCACCTCCAGTATAGTGAAATGCCCCAAGATGCTTCCCAACTTTGGAGGTTTGAAAGAGATTACTGACATACGGAGGGGAGAGGCAATGGAAATTTTAAAATCGAGGTATTGTTATCGCATTCTTAAATGTCAGTGGGTAACATTCCTTAGAAATGCCCTGGGACACTCTACTAGCCTAAAGCTGCTCTGTAAATGCAGATTGTCACGGGCTGGGGAAGAGAGAACTGCGTGTCAATTTTTTTTCACATGTGTGAGAGAGGTGGCAGGTTTCTTGAATACACTTTGTCCGACCTGGCAAAGTCCTGCCCTTGTTCAATCGACCAAATTGCATCACCTCACATTGATCTAAATTAATCTCCATCTGCCATTCGTCAGCCCACTGGCCCAATTGATCAAGATCTTGTTGTAATCCTCGATAACCTTCTTCACTGTCCACTATGCCACCAATTTTGGTGTCATCTGCAAACTTACTAACCATGTTATCTAAATTCTCATCCAAATCATTAATATAAACGACAAATAACAGTGGACCCAGCACCGATCCCTGAGGCACACCGCTGGTCACAGGCCTCCAGTTTGAAAAACAACCCTCTCCAAACACCCTCTGTCTTCTGTCATCAAGCCAATTTTGTATCCATTTGGCTACCTCACCCTGGATCCTGTGAGATTTAACCTTATGCAACAACCTACCATGCGGCACCTTGTCAAAGGCCTCGCTAAAGTCCATGTAGACAACATCAACTGCACTGCCCTCATCTACCTTCTTGGCTACCTCTCCAAAAAACTCAATCAAATTTGTGAGGCATGATTTTCCACTCACAAAGCCATGCTGACTGTCCCTAATCAGTCCTTGCGTCTCTAAATGTCTGTAGATCCTGTCTCTCAAAATATCTCCCAACAACTTACCCACCAAGGATGTGAGGCTCACTGGCCTGTAGTCCCCAGGCTTTTCCCTGCAGCCCTTCTTAAACAAAGACACAACATTTGTCAACCTCCAATCTTCAGGCACCTCACCTGTGGCTGTCGATGATTCAAATATCTCTGATAGGGGACCCGCAATTTCCTCCCTAGCCTCCCACAATGTCCTTGGATACACTTCATCAGGTCCTGGGGATTTATCTACCTTGATGTGCTTTAAGGTTTCCAGCAACTTCCAAAACCTACGGTGGTGTTCTGCTCACTTGGGCAATTTCTTTTGGGATTCTCCCATTTCTTTAGGCTTAGTCCCAAGGGCACGAGAAGTGACTGATAGGGGTACAGCTACTGTGAATTTCCCTGTCACTCCCTCTAAATCAGTTTGTATTGGGAGTGCAAGGAACACCTGCAACTCTGAGAGTTGGGTCTTAGCCCTGCCTCATGGTCAACAATAGGATTCACCCTTCCCCCTGACTAACCTTCCTTCAAAATCTGACATTTCTTTGTCACTTCTAGATTAAACTAAGGGAGGAAGAAAGGCAATTAGTGCAGGAACTCGCTTGCGGTGAAAGATTAGTTCCTACTCCTCCTATGCCTGGGGTATCAGGAATGTAAATCAAACCACACCCCCGAATAGCACTGGAAGTTAGGCCTCAGCCCGTCTTGTGGCCGGCTATGGGGTTTTCACCGCCCTGTTTAAGCTATGATTCCCTATACTGTGTTCATTCACTCAGACTAAACACCAGGTTTGTTCAGAATCACTTAAACGGTTTAAGGGTCCAACCAGGAGCTACTTTTAGAGTTATTACTGATCAGGGTACTCCCTCGGGCCTTGAAGGAGACTAGTGTTGAAATTGCAGGGGCCCTGGCAGATATATTTAAAATGTCGGTATCCACGGCTGAGGTGTCGGATGATTGGAGGATAGCTCATGTTGTTCCTTTGTTTAAGAAAGGCTCAAAAAGTAATGCGGGAAATTATAGGCCGGTAAGTTTGACGTCAGTAGTAGGTAAATTATTGGAAGGAGTACTAAGAGATAGGATCTACAAATATTTGGATAGACAGGGACAGAGAGTCAACATGGCTTTGTGCGTGGTAAGTCATGTTTAACCAAACTATTAGAGTCTTTTGAGGAGGTTACCAGGAAAGTGGATGAAGGGAAGGCAGTGGATGTTGTCTACATGGACTTCAGTAAGGCCTTTGACAAGGTCCCACATGGGAGATTAGTTAGGAAGGTTCAGTCGCTAGGTATACATGGAGAGGTAGTAAATTGGATTAGACACTGGCTCAATGGAAGAAGCCAGAGAGTGGTAGTGGAGGATTGCTTCTCTGAGTGGAGGCCTGTGACTAGTGGTGTGCCACAGGGATCAGTGCTGGGTCCATTGTTGTTTGTCATCGATATCAATGATCTGGATGATAATGTGGTAAATTGGATCAGCAAATTTGCTGATGATACAAAGATTGGAAGTGTAGTGGACAGTGAGGAAGGTTTTCAAAGCTTGCAGAGGGATTTGGACCAGCTAGAAAAATGGGCTGAAAAATGGCAGATGGAGTTTAATGCAGACAAGTGTGAGATATTGCCCTTTGGAAGGACAAACCAAGGTAGAACATACAGGGTAAATGGTAGGACACTGAAGAGTACAGTAGAACAGAGGGATCTGGGAATACAGATACAGAATTCCCTAAAAGTGACGTCACAGGTAGATAAGGTCATAAAGAGTGCTTTTGGTACATTGGCCTTTATAAATCAAAGTATTGAGTATAAGAGTTGGAATGTTATGGTGAGGTTGTATAAGATATTGGTGAGGCCGAATTTAGAGTATTGTGTGCAGTTTTGGTCACCTAATTACAGGAAGGATATTAATAAGGTTGAAAGAGTGCAGAGAAGGTTTACAAGGATGTTGCCGGAACTTGAGAAACTGAGTTACAGAGAAAGGTTGAATAGGTTAGGACTTTATTCCCTGGAGCGTAGAAGAATGAGGGGAGATTTGATAGAGGTGTATAAAATTATGATGGGTATAGATAGAGTGAATGCAAGCAGGCTTTTTCCACTGAGGCTAAGGGAGAAAAAAACTAGAGGACATGGGTTAAGGGTGAGGAGGGAAAAGTTTAAAGGGAATATTAGGGGGGGCTTCTTCACACAGAGAGTGGTGGGAGTGTGGAATGAGCTGCCGGATGAAGTGGTGAATGCGGGCTCACTTTTAACATTTAAGAAAAACGTGGACAGGTACATGGATGAGAGGGGTGTGGAGGGATCTGGTCCAGGTGCAGGTCAGTGGGACTAGGCAGAAAAATGGTTCGGCACAGCCAAGGAGGACCAAAAGGCCTGTTTCTGAGCTGTAATGTTCTATGGTTCTATGGTTCTAGGTCCCTGCTCGGGAAACATCAATGTTGTACAGACCTTTGTGTTTTAACCTCCAATTGCAAATAAAACACCAAGCCGACATTAAATGTTTAAACACGATTACTTTATTTAAAACTTTAGGTACCAAACTCAAACTAACAACAGTTGCAACACTTTAACTTTTAACTGAACTTTAACTATTAACTGAACACTAACTCTTCATTGAACACTAACTCTTCACTGAACATTAACATTTTAACTGGAAGCAGATATGACTTGATGTAGAATCAAATGGCCAGGTTCGTTCCTGATCTATTAGCATACAATGAAAAGTATTGTTTCTGGTGCACTATACAGACGTAATTTAATTTGATTTATTATTCTCACATGCATTGGAAAATAGTGAAAAGTATTGTTTCTTGCGTGCTATACAGACAAAGCATACCATTCATAGAGAAGGAAAGGAGAGAGTGCAGAATGTAGAGTTACAGTCATAGTTAGGGTGTAGAGAAAGATCAACTTAGTGCGAGGTAGGTCCCATTCAAAAGTCTGATGGCAGCAGGGAAGAAGCTGTTCTTGAGTCAGTTAGTATGTGATCTCAGACTTTTGTATCTATTTCCCAACGGAAAAAGGTGGAAGAGAGAATGTCCGGGGTGTGTGAGGTCCTTAATTATGCTGGCTGCTTTTCCGAGGCAGCAGGAAGTGTAGACAATGGATGGGAGGCTGGTTTGAGTGATGGACTGGGCTTTGTTCATGACCCTTCGTAGGAGGTGAAGAAGAGATTGAGTGGTACCAGGGATGAGGGAGTTCAGTCAACGTGGAGAAAGTGGAGAAGCTGCGATTGTTCTCCTTGGAGCAGAGAAGGTGAAGGGGAGATTTGATAAAAGCATCCAAAACCATGAAGGCTTTCGATAAGAGCAAATAAGAGGTAACTGTTTGCACTTTCATAAAGATCAGTAGGCCACAGAACTCAGGTGATTGTCAAAAGGACCAGAGAGGGAGATGAGGAGTTGTTGTGGTCTAAAGGTGCTGCCTGATAGGGTGTTGGAAGAAGATTCAATAGAAACTTTCAAATGGAAAGCAGATAAATATCTGAATCGAAAAAAAATGGTGAGTAAAAGCAGGAATTTTAATTCCCCACGGGAGAAAAGGGTTAAAAATAAAACAATGGGTTATGGGGAAAGGGCTGGAGAGTGGGACCAATTGAATTATTCTGTCAAAGCCAATTTGTACGCAGCGAGCTCCCACAATGAAGGAGTGGACAGTAGAGAGACGATGGGCCAAATGGCTGCCTTGTGTGCTCTGTCGTTCTCTGGTTCTGTATGAATCTCCCAGGGATTCCTGATCTGCTGTGCGTTTGACTAAAACAGCAAGGCTGAGCAATGGATGTGTCAGGGTAATTTTCAGCAAATTAATGCTAATTGTTCAGTCTTCAGAATGATGTTTCTGGCTAAATGGAACTGAAAACAAAAGTGCCAAAAACATCATTCACCTCCTTTACATGAAGCGGTGTGATTAGCTTTGGCAGCTGTAGATAGTCTGGGTCTTTGCTGCCTGCGTGCTCTCATTCCTTCACTTTTGTTCACAGCGCGCTGCTAATTGGTTCTTATTACCTCAGATTTTACAGCACGGGAACAGGCCATTTGGCCCATCTGCTCCCTGACACTGCTTATTCTTCACAGCAGCTTCCTCCCACCCTTCTATTCCTCTCTCATGTTTATCCAGCTTCCCCTTAAAAACCTCGACTACCCTTTGGCCGGGATTTTCCACTCCCGTTCGTGGAGGGCGCCAGCGGAAAATATCGCGAGAAGGTCAAGTTGGTTTTACCTCTGATTTTGATTTGATTTATTATTGACACATGTATTAGTATACAGTGAAAAGTATTGTTTCTTGCGCAGTATACAGACAAAGCATACCGTTCATCGAGAAGGAAAGGAGAGAGTGCAGAATGTAGTGTTACAGTCATAGCTAGGGTGTAGAGAAAGATCAACTTAGTGTAAGGTAGGTCCATTCAAAAGTCTGACAGCAGCAGGGAAGAAGCTGTTCTTCAGTTGGTTGGTACGTGTCCTCAGACTTTTGCATCCTTTTCCCAATGGAAGAAGGTGGAAGAGAGAATGTCCGTGGTGCGTAGGGTCCTTAATTATGCTGGCTGCTCTGTTGAGGCAGCGGGGAGTGTAGACAGAGTCAATGGATGGGAGGCTGGTTTGAGTGATGGACTGGGCTTCGTTCATGACCCTTTGTAGTTTCTTGCGGTCTTGGGCAGAGCAGGAGCCGTACCAAGCTGTGATACAACCAGAAAGAATGCTTTCTATGGTGCATCTGTAAAGGTTGGTGAGAGTCGTAGCTGACATGCCAAATTTCCTTAGTCTTCTGAGAAAGTAGGGGCGTTGATGGGCTTTCTTAACCATCGTGTCGTATGGAGGGGACCAGGACAGGTTGTTGGTGATCTGGACACCTAAAAACCTGAAGCTCTCGACCATTTCTACTTCATCCCCATTGATGACAGGGGTGTGTTCTCCTTTACACTTCCTGAAGTTGATGACAATCTCCTTCATTTTGTTGACATCGAGGGAGAGATTATTGTTGCCGCAACAGTTCACTAGATTCTCTATCTCATTCCTGTACTCTGTCTCGTCATTGTTTGAGATCCGACCCATTACATGGGTCATTGTAAAACATTGTGACTGGTTGTAAAACCAGGTCACGATCGTGCGTGCCGGCTGTCAATGGCGGATCGCGTTTCCCGTGGTGTCACTTGTGAATGTCACTTCAGTATTTTTGCATAAGGTCTCCTTCCCGGAACCATCCCCCACCCCCCCGCCCTGCCTCTGACACTGGATCACCCAGGAATGTCTGCGTCCAATCAGAATGGGATATAAGCAATGTGCACCGAGTGACCAGCACTTCACTCCTCACTTTGAGGTCAGTTTGTTCACCTTGCCATGTGTGGGCTCACGGGAGTCAGTGCCAGTTTTCGCAGACAGCACCACATCGCTTGATTCACTTCAGATTTTCACGAGCTCTGATTTCCAGAATGGGTGTCATATCATTTTCACTGCTATAAATGGAAATGCTCGAGACTTTAAATAGTTCACTTAGTGCACTGGTCTTCTACAGCAATCTCTTCAACTGCGCAAGTAGACCGTTTCACTTTTGTTTTAGTTAGCCGTATTCCTTTAACTATCTTACCATACATAGCTTCAGGTGGCACAGTGGTTAGCACTGCTACCTCACAGCGCCAGGGACCCGGGTTCAATTCCCGGCTTGGGTCACCGTCTGTGTGGAGTTTTACACGTTCTTCCCGTGTCTGCGTGGGTTTCCTCCGGGTGCTCCGGTTTCCTCCCACAGTCCAAAGATGTGCGGGTTGGGTGGATTGGCCATGGTAAATTGCCCCTTAGTGTCAGGGGGACTAGCTAGGATAAATACATGGGGTTACGGGGATAGGGCCTGGGTGGGATTGTGGTCGGTGCAGACTCGATGGGCCGAATGGGCCCCTTCTGCACTGTAGGGATTCTATGACTCTATCGTTCTATGATACCGGCTTATGGGAATGACATTTGCTTGTGCGCCTGTTTCAAGCTTGAATTTCACCAGCATGTTGTCAATTTTTAAACCAGCCTTCCAAGGGCGGCACAGTGGTTAGCACTGCTGCCTCACATCGCCAGGGACCCGGGTTCAATTCTCGGCTTGGGTGACCCGTGTTCTCCCCGTGTCTGCGTGGGTTTCCACTGGGTGCTCTGGTTTCCTCCCACAGTCCAGAAATGTGTAGGTTAGGTGGATTAGCCATGCTAAATTGCCCCTTAATGTCTCAAGATGTGCAGGTCAGGTGGATTGGCCATGCTCAACTGACCCTTAGAGTCCCAAGATGTGTAGGTTAGGGGGATTGCATGGATAGAATGTGTGTGGGCCTTGGTAAAATGCTCTTTCGGAGAGTCGGTGCAGACAGGATGATCCAAAAAGCCACCTTCTGAACTGTCGGGATTCTATGATTCTAAACAAGGAACTACAATAAGAGCATTTCCAGTTACTCACTCTGGAAGAGAGCATTTGGAAGCTTGCTGATGCTAAATACTCTTTTCAGTCTTGGGGCGCAACATGGGGTCATCTGACCTGGAGGTTGGAGTTCAGATTGCACCTGTTGGGGAAGGCTGTAACGAGGCTATAGATGCCTTGAAGTTGTGTGTTCATGTTCTGAAAATGTGTCAGTCAGAAAGTTAGTTCTCAGCAATGTTGTTGGCCATCCTGCATCTTCATGATTCTATTTACATTCATATATATATATATATATATATATATGGGCGGCACAGTGGCACAGTGATTAGCATTGTTGCCTCACAGCGCCAGGGATCTGGGTTCGATTCCCAGCTTGGGTCACTGTCTGTGTGGAGTTTGCACGCTCTCCCCGTGTCTGCGTTTGTTTCCTCCGGATGCTCCGGTTTCATCCCACAGTTCGAGAGATGTGCTGGTTAAATGGATTGGCCGTGCTAAATTCTCCCTCAGTGTACCCGAACGGGCGCTCGAGTGTGGCGACTAGGGGATTTTCACAGTAACTTCATTGCAGTGTTAATGTAAGCCTACCTCCTCCGGATGCTCCGGTTTCCTCCCACAGTCCAAAGATGTGCGGGTTAGGTTGATTGGCCATGCTAAAAAATTGCCCCTTAGTGTCCTGGGATGCGTGGATTAGTGGGTAAAATACGTAGGGATATGGGGGAAGGGCCTGGATGGGATTGTGGTCGGTGCAGACTTGATGGGCCGAATGGCCTCTTTCTGTACTGTAGGGTTTCTATGATTTCTACTTGTGACTAACAATAAATAAACTTTAAATCTTTAATTTACATTCGTGTACACCGTGCACACGTTGTGAGCACCTGTGCTGCTGCTAAAAAACGAAATCATTTTAACTTTCCTGACATCCAGAGCGGAGATGGGGACAGCCTGCTGACTGCTACGCCTTGTTGTTTGCAATGCCCTTGGCGGGGTCCTCTGGAGGGCGGAGATCTGGAGGGTGCCAGTCTGCTCACGGTCTCCTGCCCTCGGTGGGTGCCCCCTCCTCAGCTTGTGGAGCTGGAGGGGATGGAAACATAGAAACATAGAAACTAGAAGTAGGAGGAGGCCATTCGGCCCTTCGAGCCTGCTCCAGCATTCATCTTGATCATGGCTGATCATCCAATTCAATATCCTGATCCCGCCTTCCCCATCCATCACGCAAACCAGCCTCCCATCCATTGACTCTGTCTACATTTCCCGCTGCCTCAGGAAAAGCAGCCAGCATAATTAACGCACCCCCGAACATTCTCTCTTCCACCTTCTTCCATTGGGAAAAAGATACAAAAGTCTGAGGTCACGTACCAACCGACTCAAGAACAGCTTCTTCCCTGCTGCTGTCAGACTTTTGAATGGACCAACCTCGCATTAAGTTGATCTTTCTCTACACCCTAGCTATGACTGTAACACTACATTCTGCACTCCCTCCTTTCCTTCTCAATGAACGGTATGCTTTGTCTGTATAGCGCGCAAGAAACAATACTTTTCACTGTATGTTAATACATGTGACAATAATAAATCAAATCAAATCAAATCAAAATCAAACCCATATCCTTTGATCCCTTTAGCCCCAAGAACTATATCTAATTTCTTCTTGATTTTTTAATTTTTAAATTTCTTCACACAATGTTTTGGTCTCAACTACTTTCTGTGGTAGTGAATTCCCCACACTCACCGCCCTCTGGGTGAAGACATTTCTCCTCACCTCAGTTCTAAAAGGTTTATCCCTTATCCTCAAACTATGACCCCCTCGTTCTGGACTCCCCACCATTGGAGTCAGAGGGGACTGGGAACAGCCAGAGTCCCCTGAGTGGATGCCCCTGGGTGGATGGCCCTGGGGCGTCCAGCTGCTGGCTCCCCTCATTATAGGTGCCCGAGGGCCCCGAGCTTACTCCTTGAGGAGAAGGAACAGCTGCAGAAGTGGGATCGAGTTACACCCTCCCCCTCGTGTAGTCATTGAAGGACGCCACCAAGGGCTACAGTGATGGAGTGCAGTTCCTGCAGCAGGGCATGGCCGATGTCCTCGATCAGGGTCTCCATGGTGACTGCCAAGCACAATGTGATGACACGCTGGCACTACCACCTTAGACTGAAGGCTGACAGACACTTCATTGTATGCCACAATCTGTGGAATGTAGCTGACATTGGGGAGGCATGGTGGCACAGTGCTTCGCACTGCTTCCTCACAGTGCCAGGGACCCGGGTTCGATTCCCGGCTTCGATCACTGTCTGTGTGGAGTTTGCACGTTCTCCCCTGTGTCTGCGTGGGTTTCCTCCAGGCGCTCCGGTTTCCTCCCACAGTCCAAAGATGTGCGGGTGTGGATTGGCCATGCTAAATTGCCCCTTAGGGTCAGTGGGACTAACTAGGGTAAATGCTTGGGATTACGGGGATAGGACATTCGTGGGATTGTGGTTGGTGCAGACTCGATGGGCTGAATGGCCTCTTTCTGCATTGTCGGATTCTATGATCCCGTCCTGATGTTCTTGTGAATGTAACTGCAGCTCCAGCCACTTACATAGGGCCAGAGGCTCGTCATCTGACCTGGGAGTCCAGGAATGTAACAGTAAAATTTTCTAAAGGCCAACGGAACTTGGATCATGTATTTGACAATCAGTTTCCGTGCCTCTGGGCTAAAGGTCAAAATCCATTCTTCACCTGCAGAGACAGATGGTGCCTATCTGCACCTCTGTAAGGGGATTCAGAATGGCTTGGTACAGAAGCTCAGCAGATTGGGATAGATAAGACCAGAGTTAATAGGATACAGAAAGAGTTATAAAGCACCCAAAATATACTGCTTGCATGGAGGTACATATAACCACTATTAGAGAATTTAGACATGTATTTTTGAAAAACATATTTTGTATTAAAAACATATACCTTCGTTAATAGCATAATGCTGGTAAGGCATGATGGGTGCAGTTAAGTAAAAAGAATCTCATTCCTTCAAACACAATGCTGCTACTGAGCAAAGGCAAAAACACAATTCCTATCTTTGTCGCTTCTTTGGACACGGGTGAGGTCCCTGAGGATTGGAGGATAGCGAATGTGGTCCCGTTGTTTAAGAAGGGTAGCAGGGATAACCCAGGAAATTATAGGCCAGTGAGCTTGACGTCCGTGGTAGGGAAGTTGTTGGAGAGGATTCTTAGAGACAGGATGTATGTGCATTTAGAACGGAACAATCTCATTAGTGACAGACAGCATGGTTTTGTAAGAGGGAGGTCGTGCCTTACAAATTTGGTGGAGTTTTTTGAGGAAGTGACAAAAACGGTTGATGAAGGAAGGGCCGTGGATGTCGTCTATATGGATTTCAGTAAGGCATTTGACAAAGTCCCACATGGCAGGTTGGTTAAGAAGGTTAAGGCTCATGGGATACAAGGAGAAGTGGCTAGATGGGTGGAGAACTGGCTTGGCCATAGGAGACAGAGGGTAGTGGTCGAAGGGTCTTTTTCCGGCTGGAGGTCTGTGACCAGTGGTGTTCCGCAGGGCTCTGTACTGGGGCCTCTGCTATTTGTGATATATATAAATGATTTGGAAGAAGGTGTAGCTGGTGTAATCAGCAAGTTTGTGGATGACACGAAGATGGCTGGACTTGCGGAGAGCGAAGAGCATTGTCGGGCAATACAGCAGGATATAGATCGGCTGGAAAATTGGGCGGAGAGGTGGCAGATGGAGTTTAATCCGGATAAATGCGGAGTGATGCATTTTGGAAGAAATAATGTAGGGAGGAGTTATACAATAAATGGCAGAGTCATCAGGAGTATAGAAACACAGAGGGACCTAGGTGTGCAAGTCCACAAATCCTTGAAGGTGGCAACACAGGTGGAGAAGGTGGTGAAGGCGGCGTATGGTATGCTTGCCTTTATAGGACGGGGTATAGAGTATAAAAGCTGGAGTCTGATGATGCAGCTGTATAGAACGCTGGTTAGGCCACATTTGGAGTACTGCGTCCAGTTCTGGTCGCCGCACTACCAGAAGGACGTGGAGGCGTTAGAGAGAGTGCAGAGAAGGTTTACCAGGATGTTGCCTGGTATGGAGGGTCTTAGCTATGAGGAGAAATTGGGTAAACTGGGGTTGTTCTCCCTGGAAAGACGGAGAATGAGGGGAGACCTAATAGAGGTGTACAAGATTATGAAGGGGATAGATAGGGTGAACAGTGGGAAGCTTTTTCCCAGGTCGGAGGTGACGATCACGAGGGGTCACGGTCTCAAGGTGAGAGGGGCGAAGTATAACTCAGATATCAGAGGGATGTTTTTTACACAGAGGGTGGTGGGGGCCTGGAATGCGCTGCCAAGTAGGGTGGTGGAGGCAGGCACGCTGACATCGTTTAAGACTTACCTGGATAGTCACATGAGCAGCCTGGGAATGGAGGGATACAAACGATTGGTCTAGTTGGACCAAGGAGCGGCACAGGGTGGGAGGGCCGAAGGGCCTGTTTCCTGTGCTATACTGTTCTTTGTTCTTTGTTCTATCAGTAGTCTCCAGACAGCCCTAATGAATGGGATACACATTGAATCAAGGATACTGGATAAAGGGGTCTGGAAAACATCAGGAGACTATGAGTAAGACCATTAAGGTCCATGAGCTGATCATGCAGACCCATCTTGCCCAGGAGTCGGTGTTATTGGCCAATCTATTCTCATAATGATTGGCTCATACCCAGCTGGGGTGGGCAAATAGCTTTTGAAAACTGTATAATTGGAGAACTAAGAGTAATGTAGTTTCAGAGTTGATTTGGACCTGACCCAAATCACTCTCCCTCATATGTTGCCCAAGCTTGGAAAATAAAGAATGTCTTTTACCAGAGTACTGACTCCGTGAGTCTTTGTGTTAGCTGAGCAGTAATTAAGAGGGGAAATCCCCCACACGAAAGACAGCATAATACATAGGCTCTGAAAAACGCTTCTACACCTTCTGTAGGTACAATGAGTTTTGATGGCTCTCTATTTGTTATAAGTCTGGGCTGGAGAGATAGACCATCATCCATTCCCTTGTTTCATTGTTTATAATGGATCTATACAATGATGGGTGTGAGATTCCACAAGGATGAGGGTTGAGCTTAGTCCTCCAATTAATGTTGGAAGTTTCCAGAGCTGTAGCCAATTTCTAAATCATATAAGACCAGAAGACATAGGAGCAGAATGAGGCCACTGGGCCCATCGAGTCTACTCCACCATTCAATCATAGCTGATATTTTTCTCATCCCCATTCTCCTGCCTTTTCTCCATAACCCCTGATCCCCTTATTAATCAAGAACCTATCCATCTCTGTCTTAAAGACACTCAATGACCTGGCCTCCACAGCCTTCTGCGGCAAAGAGTTCCACAGATTCACCACTCTCTGGCTGAAGAAATTCCTCCTCATCTCTGTTTTAAAGGATTGTCCCTTTAGCCTGAGGTTGTGCCCTCTGGTTCTAGTTTTTCTGACTCGTGGAAACATCCTCTCCACGTCCACTCTATCCAGGCCTCGCAGTATCCTGTAAGTTTCAATAAGATCCCCCTCATCCTTCTAAACTCCAATGAGTACAGACCCAGAGTCCGCAACCATTCCTCATACGACAAGCTCTTCATTCCAGGGATCATTCTTGTGAACCTCCTCTGGACCCTTTCCAAGATCAGCACATCCTTCCTTAGACACGGGACCCAAAACTGTTCACAATACTCCAAATGGGGTCTGACCAGAGCTTTATAAAGCCTCAGAAGTTTATCCCTGCTCTTGTATTCTAGCCCACTCGACATGAATGCTAACATTGCATTTGCCATTCTAACTGCCGACTGAACCTGCACATTAATCTTAATGACTAAAGGATGGGTATAGAGGGATGTGGGCCAAATGCGGGCAATTGGGACTTGCTTCGGGGTTTAAAAAAAAGGGCGGCATGGACAAGTTGGGCCAAAGGGCCTGTTTCCATGCTGCAAACCTCTATGACTCTATGACTTGTTGCAGCCATTTTCTTTGTCCAGCAAAGTCAACTTTTAAATAAGCAGAAAGTAAGGTTCGATTTATCATCTCCTTCATGTCTCTTCAATCAGGCACAATCTTCTCTGAACAAATCCATCCTGACATTCCTTGGTTAATCTGTGATAGAAACAGGAAGTGCTGGAAATACTCAGCAGGTCTGGAAGCATCAGCGGAGGAAGTAACAGGCCAACTTCACCTGCGGCAGGAATGTTCCAGTCTCGCTGCGGTGAATTTCATAGAATCATAGAAACCTTACAGTGCAGAAGGAAGCCATTTGGCCCATTGAGTCTGCGCTAACTACAATCCCACCCAGGCCTTATCCCCGTCACCCCACACATTTACCCCGCTAATCCCTCTAACCTAAGAATCCTGGGACACTAAGGGGCACTGAGCGCCAAATTCTCCGTTCTCGCTGGCAGCGATCGTGGGGCATGAACGGCTGGAGAATTCCGGCCACAGATTTAATGGGTGGAGTTCTCCAAACTGGGACTAAGTCCCGTGGCGGGGGTTGGGAATGTGGGAGTGTTTCCCGCTGCAGAGGTCGGTGGGAAAACACATCATATCTTCCAGCCCCAACCTAATTAATTGTGCAACCAGGTGCTTAACACCATTTTCCGTGGCGGGGCAGGCCTGGTGGCACGTAGTCCACTATCATTCCGGGCGCCCTATTGAAAAGGCGCCCAACATCACTGACCCACTGTTGAAGAAGGAAGACTAGACGCTTTGAAAATGAAGATTGATCACCAGAAGAACTCTGAGACCGGAAAATGGACCTCCTGAGAATGAAGGTGGATCTTCAGGAACATTCCCTGGCTGGAATCTGGAAGGTTCACTGTAGATGCTCCCCCCACTCACTGCTGTGGTGTTCTGGAATTCAGGGCTGCTGGTGGCTTTCATTTGGAACTCTGGAGGCAGCCCCAGGCATTGTTCACACTGAGTCCCGACATCTACACACATTCTTCCAGACGTATTCCCCACTGGCGTTGTGGAGAATCAGATGTGGGTGAAAGACTCAGGTTGGACTTTCATCTTCATCCCATTAGCCGGATGCAAACCAGTTTCATGCCAGTCTCCAGTGGGTTCCCTGATCTACGATGGCGGGCACCAGTGTGAGATACTGTGTGATGCACCATTGATTACGCAAAGACTCGTTGTTGTGAAATAACAGGCTTTTATTAATGAAAGAACTGGAGCACGCCCGAACCGATAGCTAATCCGAACTGAGGCAAAAGGGGCGGAGAGCAGTCACCTTTATTCCCCGAGAAGGGCGGAGCCCCGGATTGAGGCAGCAGGGGCGTGTCCAGGCATATCACATAAACAGACAATACTACAGTGGTTCACCACACTGTGGGAGACTCACACTGATGCGAAACCAACCTTTTGGCACGCTCCTGCCAAATATGCCGCCCTCCTGCCTGCCTTTGAACTCATTGGGGGAGGGCCATGGGAGCATTGTGGGGTCATAGAAACATACATAGAAACATAGAAGATAGAAGCAGGAGGAGGCAATTTGGCCCTTCGAGCCTGCTCCGCCATTCATCACCATCATGGCTGATCATCCAACTCAATAGCCTAATCCTGCTTTCTCCCCATAACCTTTGATCCCATTCGCCCCAAGTGCTATATCCAGCCACCTCTTGAATACATTCAATGTTTTGCATCAACTACTTCCTGTGGTAATGAATTCCACAGGCTCACCACTCTTTGGGTGAAGAAATGTCTCCTCATCTCTGTCCTAAATGGTCTACCCCGAATCCTCAGACTGTGACCCCTGGTTCTGGACTCCCCCACCATTGGGAACATCCTCCCTGCATCTACCCTGTCTAGTCCTGTTAGAATTTTATAAGTCTCTATGAGATTCTCCCTCATTCGTCTGAACTCCAGCGAAACAATCCTAACCCAGTCAATTTTTCCTCATACATCAGTCCCGCCATCCCAGGAATCAGCCTGGTAAACCTTCGCTGCACTCCCTCGAGAGCAAGAACATCCTTCCTCTGAAGAGGAGACCAAAACTGCACACAATACTCTAGGTGTGGCCTCACCAAGGCCTGGGGGTCATAATTTGAGGATAAGGGGTAAACCTTTTGGAACTGAGGTGAGAAGGAATTTCTTCACCCAGAGGGTGGTGAATGTGTGGAACTCAACTACTGAATGTAGTTGGGGCCAAAACATAGTCTGATTTCAAGAACAAATTAGATATAGCTCTTGGGGCTAAAGGGATATTGGGGGGGGGGGGGGGGTGGTGGGGGGAAGGGGGGATCAGAATATTGAATTTGATGATCAGCCATGATCAAAATGACTGGTGGAGCAGGCTCGAAGGGCCGAATGGCCTCCTCCTGCTTCTAGTTTCTATGTTTCGAGTTGATGAACCCACCCCTGTCCACCTGGTGAGTTACTTCCATCCCTTTTGATTCTCATCTCATTCTGATATCAAGGAGTTAACTGTCTCAGTGTAACATCTTGTTCCGTGATTCTCATTCAGCGTAGCCCAGGCCTCCACGATGGAGGGAGACGTGTTTATTTAAAACCTCTGCCATTTTATTCTGTCCTTACATGAGCAACCAGAACTGCGAGCAAGAACACATTCAAACATCAAATGTGGCTCATTAAGTTTGTGGTGACAGACTGAGCTATGGAGTGAATGCCTGTGTTCATTCATCCAGTGCATTTCTATTCCAAGGCTGTTCAATATGAGGCTGGTTGAGTGGTGGAGAGAGAACTGTTCCATGGAAAGTTGGAACGGAAAGATTATCCTGACACTAATTAAATATTACAAAGAAGGATCATGGTATTGAATAGTTTGTCAGTGCAGGTGAGTTGAATGAAACATAATAGCACTGCGTAGAATGTAGGACAGCTGCTGTTCTCTGTACATCCACGGGAACTGAATATCTGCAGAGTAATGTTATACAACACAGTGTGAGTAACAATAGTACAATACTGTCTGTGTGGAGTTTGCACATTCTCCCATGTCCATGTGGGTTTCCTTTGGGTGCTCCAGTTTCCTACCGCAGTCCACAGACGTGCAGGTTAGATGGATTGGCCATGCTAAATTGCCCCTTAGTGTACAAAGATGTGCAGGTTAGGTGGATTGGCCATGCTAAATTGCCCCTTAGTGTCCAAAGATGTGTAGGTTAGGTGGATTGGCCATGCTAAATTGCCCCTTAGTGTCCAAAGATGTGCAGGTTAGGTGGATTGGCCATGCTAAATTGCCCCTTAGTGTCCAAAGATGTGCAGGTTAGGTGGATTGGCCATGCTAAATTGCCCCTTAGTGTCCAAAGATGTGCAGGTTAGGTGGATTGGCCATGCTAAATTGCCCCTTAATGCCCCAAGATGTGTAGGTTTGGTGGATTGGCCACGCTAAATTGTCCCTTGGTGTCCAAAGATGTAGGTTAGGGGGATTGACCATACTAAATTGCCCCTTGGTGTCCAAAGATGTGTAAGTAAGGGGAATTACCCATGGTCATTGCATGGAGTTACAGGGATGAGGCAGAGGGGTGGGCCTGGGTGAGATGCTCTTTTAGAGAGTCAGTGCAGACTCAATGGACCAAATGGCCTCCTTCTGCGCTGTAGGGACTCTATGGTTCTAATACAATATGCAGTATAGCAACATTATACAGCACAGGGGAGGCCAATGACCTATTAGGTTCATGATGGCGATTTGAAGGAATTATCCAATTAGCCTCAGACCACTGTGAGGACTTACCTCGCATTAAGTTGATCTTTCTCTACACCCTAGCTATGACTGTAACACTACATTCTGCACCCTCTCCTTCTCTATGAACGGTATGCTTTGTCTGTATAGCGCACAAGAAACAATATTTTTCACTGTATGTTAATACATGTGACAATAATAAATCAAATCAAAATCAAATCAAAACCACATTTCTTCCCCTCTTGTCCTGTAATTCTGTTCCTTTCAAATATATATTCCATTCCCTTTAGAAAGTTACTATTGAATCTGCTTCCATGGCCCTGCAACACATTCCCGAAACAACAATTCCCTGTATAAAGAAAAATTCTCCTCCCCTCCCCCTGGCTCTTTTGCCAATTATCTTTGATCTGTGTCCTCTGGTTCCCAACCTCTTGTCAATGGAAACTTGCTCACTGAACTCCTTTATCAAATCTCATGTCAACCTTCCCAGTGTTAAGGAGGGAGGCAGTGGAGTAGTGATATTGTCACTGGACTAGTAATCCAGGGACCCAGGGTCATGTTCTGGGAACCCGGGTTCAAATCCCACCATGGCAGGTGGTGGAATTTGAATTCAATAAAAAATATCTGGAATTAAGAATCTACTGATGACCATGAAACTATTGTCGATTGTTGGAAAAACCCATCTGGTTCACTAATGTCCTTTAGGGAAGGAAATCTGCTATCCTTACCTGGCCTGGACTCAAGGATCTTGGTGATCAGTGTAGACTTTGAGGTAACCAGGTAGAGATTAATGACATAATGGGAGATCTGGTAAGGTTTGTTGATTGATAACCCGAACTACTGATGACCATGAAACCATTGTTACTTGTTGGAAAAACCCATCTGGTTCACTAATGCCCTTTAGGGAAGGAAATCTGCCGTCCTTACCTGGTCTGGCTTACTTGTGACTCCAGAGCCACAGCAATGTTGTTGATTCGTAACTGCCCCCTGAAATGGCCGAGCGAGACATTCAGTTCAAGGGGCAATTAGGGATGGGTAACAAATACTGGCCTTGCCAGCGACACCCACATCCCCTTAACGTACAAGAAAAACATGATCCCAGCTTCACCAGTCTCTCCACATTAGCTGGTCTCTGATATTGTTCCAGTAAATCTCCCCAATACCCTCTCCAAAGATTTGACATCCTCCCTAAGACATGATGGGCAGAGTTGGACACAATGGTCCAAATGTTTTATAAAGGATTGGTGACAGTTCTTATATCAGAATTATAAAGCCCAGAATTCTGAATGCACTATTTCAAAAACCGGAAGGAGTCATACCTAAAGTTAAAGTTAAATTTATTTATTCGTCACAAGTAAGGCTTACATTAACACTGCAATGAAGTTACTGTGAAATTCCTCTAGTCGTCATATTCTGGCGCCTGTTCAGGTCAATGCACCCTAACCAGCTCGTCTTTCAGACTGTGGGAGGAAACCGGAACACCCGGAGGAAACCCATGCAGACACGGGGAGAACGTGCAAACTCCACACAGACAGTGACCCAAGATGGGAATCGAACCTGGGAACCTGGCACTGTGAGGCAACAGTGCTAACCACTGTGCCACCGTGCCACCCGGTATGCCACCGTGCTGTCCAGTGCCTGGCACAAAGGAAGGTGGTTGTGGTTGGAGGTGAATCATCTCAGCTCCAGGACATCTCTGCAGGAGTCCCTCAGGGTAGAGTCCTCGACCCAACCATCTTCAGCTGCTTCATCAATGACCTTCCTTCCATCGTAAGGTCAGAAGTGGGGATGTTCGCTGATGATTGCACAATGTTCAGAACCATTCATGACTCAAGATACTGAAGCAGTCCATGTTCAAATGCAGCAAGATCTGGACAATATCCAGGCTTGGGCTGACAAGTAACATTCGTGCCACACAAATGCCAGGCAATGACCATCACCAATAAGAGCAGATCTAACCATCACCCCTTGACATTCAATGGCATTACCATCACTGAATCCACCATTATCAACATCCTTGGGGTTACTATTGACCAGAAACTGAACTGGACTCAGCCATATAAACACAGTGGCTACAAGAGCAGGTCAGAGGCTAGGAATACTGCGGTGAGTAACTCACCTCCTGACTCCCCAGAGCCTGTCCACCATCAACAAGGCACAAGTCAGGAGTGTGATGGAATACTCCTCACTTGCCTGGATGGGTGGAGCTCCAACAACATAGAAGAAGCTTGACACCATCCAGGCCAAAGCAGCCTGCAATGATTGGCACCACGTCTACAAACATCCACTCCTTTCACCATTAACACAGTAGCAGCAATGTGTACACTCGACAAGATTGTCATAGAATCCCGACAGAGCAGAGGAAGGCCATTCGGCCCATTGAGTCTGCACCGACTCACCGGAGCATCTTACCCAGGTCCCCCCACCCCACCCTATCCCCGTAACCAGTGCACTTACGTTAGTTAATCCATCTAACCTACACATCTTTAGACTATGGGAGGAAACCGGAGCACCCGGAGGAAACCCACACAGATAGGGGAGAATGTGCAAACTCCACATAGACAGTGACCCGAGGCCAGAACTGAACCTGGTTCCCTGCCGACACATTTCCACTCCATCTGACGAAGGAGCAGTGCTCTGAAAGCTTATGGTATTTGCTACCAAATAAACCTGTTGGACTTTAACCTGGTGTTGTGAGACTTCTTGCTGTGAGACAGCAGTGCTAACCACTGTGGTAGGGTTCTGCCCTCTGCAGAAACTAACTAAGCCTGAGGCACCAACCTCCAAACCCATTACTGCTATCATCCAGAAGGACAAAGGCAGCAGATACCTGGTAACACCACCACTTGGAGATTCCCCTCCAAGTCATTTCCTGACTTGGAAATCTATTGGCCGTTCCTTCACTGTCACTGGGTCAAAATCCTGGAATTCCCTCCCTACCAGCACTGTGGGTGTACCGACACCTCATGGACTGCAGTGGGTTCAAGAAGGCAGCTCACCACCACCTTCTCAAGGGGCAATTTGGGATGGGCAATGAATGCTGGCCTCGCCAATGATGCCTTCATCCCAAATGCACACATCCGATTCCAAAACTCCCCTGATGTTAACCAGCTGGGTCATCTGTTTGAATTTGCAATGAGAAAGTCTGGAATACTGAGTGCTTTTAATCAATATCCATTTGAATTTATCAAGCCTCTTTGTCCCATTACTGAATTGATCTTGCTTGCTTATCAACAGCCTATAGGTTAACACTGATCCTCTGCAGAGTCTTTGGAGGCAATGGCCTAGTGGTATTATCGCTAGACTATTAATCCAGAAACTCAGCTAATGTTCTGGGAACCAGGGGTTCGAATACCCACCACAGAATTTGAATTCAATAAAAATTATCTGGAATTAAGAATCTACTGATGACCATGAAAATATTGTCGATTGTCGGAAAAACCCATCTGGTTCACTGATGTCCTTTAGGGAAGGAAATCTGCTGTCCTTACCTGGCCAAGCCTACATGTGACTCCAGACCCACAGCAACGTGGTTGACTCTCAACTACCCTCCCATACCTTCTGACAGTGCAGGGCTCCCTCATTACTGACCGTCTGATAATGCAGCACTCCCTTAGTACTGATCTTTTGACAGTGTGGCACTCCCTCAATACTGACTCTCTGACAGTGCAGCACTCCCTCAGTACTGACCTCTGACAGTGCGGCACTCCCTCAGTACTGACCCTGACAGTGCGGAACTCCCTCAGTACTGACCCTCTGACAGTGCAGCACTCCCTCAGTACTGACCCTCTGACAGTGTGGCACTCCCTCAGTACTGACCCTCTGACAGTGCCGCACTCCCTCAGTACTGACCTCTGACAGTGCAGCACTCTCTCAGTACTGACCCTCTGACAGTGCGGCACTCCCTCAGTACTGACCCTCTGACAGTGCCGCACTCCCTCAGTACTGACCCTCTGACTGTGCGGCACTCCCTCAGTACTGACCCTCTGACTGTGCGGCACACCCTCAGTACTGACCCTCTGACAGTGCAGGACTCCCTCAGTACTGACCCTCTGACAGTGCGGCACTCCCTCAGTACTGACCCTCTGACTGTGCGGCACTCCCTCAGTACTGACCCTCTGACAGTGCGGCACTCCCTCAGTACTGACCCTCTGACAGTGCAGCATTCCCTCAGTATTGACCCTCTGACAGTGCGGCACTCCCTCAGTACTGACCCTCTGACAGTGCGGCACTCCCTCAGCACTGACCCTCTGACAGTGCGGCACTCCCTCAGTACTGACCCTCTGACAGTGCAGCACTCCCTCAGCACTGACCCTCTGACAGTGCAGCACTCCCTCAGTACTGAGGGCAGTTAAAAGTCAACCAGCATTCCAGATTCTTATTGAATTCAAATTCCACCATTTGCCGTGACGGGATTTGAATCCAGGTCCCCAGAGTCTGGGATTACTAGCCCAGTGACAATGCCACTGTGTCACTGTCTCCCAATGTTGCCAGGCCTGAGCTCATTTGCAAGTGGTTTCGGGACTGAAACATTGTTTAATTGTTGAAGTGTTGTCTGGGTGATAAAGTGGGGGCAGACGGTCTCTCCCTGAACAGGCCACCCTCTCGCTCAGAGTTCCTGGGTGGAATTTTCCCGTCCACCCCCACCATGGGAATGGTAGCGGGCAGGGGACAGACCATGCAATGATCTTGGGCGGGAATTTCCAGCCTTGGGGTGAGCTTGGCCGGAAAATCCCGCCCTCTAACTCTGATTGGACACATTCCTGCTGGTTTTACGTCTTGACCTCCTGTCTCCCTTGGCGCCATCTTTCCGACGATTGGTTTATTGAGATGTCCAACCTCACAATGCACTGTGTTCCCGTGTCTGCTTTCTCATCCCACTGTCGTCCCAGAACCCTTGGTGAGGGCTTGGAGTCACATGTAGGCCAGGTCGGGTAAGGACGGCAGATTTCCTTCCCTGTAGGACAATAGTGAACCAGATGGGTTTTTACGACACTCCAGTAGTTTCCTGATCATTATGGGAGCAGCTTTTTTATTTCAGATGTAGATAATTAAATGCTGCCGTGTTGTGATTTAAACTCATAATCCAAGCCTGCCAAGGCCCATAACAATTCCACATTCCCTATTTTCCTTGAAGCAGTGGCCTGTGAATCCTTCTTCTATCCTGGAGACTCCAGGACAATATTCCTGAAGGATTTGCAATCCTGTTCTTGCCCCTAAACATGGCACAAAGGTAACCGCTCGCGACAGTTGCCGTAATAGTCATGTGTCTGTTATACAGGGTGCAAAGCATACATATTGGTTCTGGAATATGGTTTATTTCCAAACAGATGCTGCAATAATTTGTCTTTTTCTTTAATCACTGACTTCAGGCCAACAAGGAGAGAGGTAAGGAGAGAGAGGAGAGAGAGAGAGAGAGAGAGGAGAGAGAGGGAGAGGGAGGGAGGGAGAGAACTGGAGAGAGAGAGATAGAGCAAGAGAGAGAGAGAAAGAGAATTGAAGAGAGATAGTGTGAGAGAGAGGGAAGGAGCTAGAGAGAGAGAGAGAGGCTGAGAGAGAGCGAGAAAGAGAACTGGAGAGAAGGAGAGAGAGAAGGAGCTAGCGAGAGAGAGAGAGAGAGAGTGAGTGAGAGAGAGAAGGAGCTGGAGAGAGAGAGAGCGAAACAAAAAGAGAGTCAGAAAGAGCTGGAGCGAGAGAGCTAGAGAGAGAGAGGGAGAGTGAGGGAGAGAGCTGGAGAGAGAGCTAGAGAGAGAGCGAGAGGGAGAGTGAGGGAGGGAGCTGGAGAGAGAGAGCTAGAGAGAGTGAGAGAGAGAGGGAGAGAGCTGGAGAGAGAGAGCTAGAGAGAGAGCAAGAGGGAGAGAGGGAGAGTGAGGGAGAGAGCTGGAGAGAGAGAGAAAGAGAACTGAAGAGAGATCCTGTGAGAGAGAGAAGGAACTAGAGAGGCTGAGGGAGAGTGAGAAAGAGAACTGGAGAGGAGAGAGAGGAGCTAGAGAGAGAGAGCGAAACAAAAAGAGAGTCAGAGAGAGCTAGAGAGAGAGGGCGAGAGGGCGAGAGGGAGAGAGAGACTCGAGAGAAAGAGAGGGCTGAAGGGAGAAAGCAAGAAAGAGAGAGATGGAGAGATTGAAGGAGCTTGAGAGAGAGATTGAGAGAGAGAGAAAGAAAGAGAGAGAGAGAGAGCAAAAGGGAGAGAGCGAAAGAGAGAGAGAGAGAGCAAAAGGGAGAGAGCGAAAGAGAGAGAGAGAGCAAGAGCCAAAAAGAGAGAGCAAGAGTTGAGACAGCTTCTGTTCTGCAGGGGGCTGGCTATTTTATCAGCATGAACCAATACATCAAACTCAATATGTAAAGTCATTATTTAGCTAAATCTAGTCCCTATCATCTGTTATTTCAATGTCGTTTTCATCTGAATTCAGAGCAACATCAGGGTGACTCCTCAGGCATTTTCTGGCTGTCTAATGATGACTATAAATCAGCAGTCCTGTCACTGTGTCCAACAAAACAACATTTGGTTTCAGATCAAGTGAGTTACCCTCCTTCCATCTGTCAACCAACAACAATTAGTTTTGTGGTACATTTGGCAACTGTTTCAGTGCTGTTCACTAATTAGCCTCTTATTTGTGTTCTGTCGCTGTGTTGATCTGTGTCCTATAATTACCGCTACCTGCACAGCTAGGGACAGTGCTGCCATCGAACCTCATTCTTTTAAAACTCCTTTGTCCTTGAGTGGATCTCCCCCTACCTCCCTGGCCCTGCCAACCCCCCCCTTCCCGCCCGCCCCCGGTTATTGATAAAAAGAATGAGGCACTGGAGCTCGATTGGCAATTTCTCGGGGCAGCTGAGCATCTTGGCTATTTTGAAGAGGTGCCAAGACGGTTCATGGTCATGGCAGGACTGAGGGGAGCTGCAGAACTGATTAACACCGTGCCAGAGCTTTCTGCGCTGTGCCAGGCTACCCACGGGCTTGTACATGTGCTGCGGAAGAGAGACGGACCTGCCTTGGTGCCCGGGTTATAACTGCCATCACCCTTTGAGCTGGGTTAATGCCAATGGGAAACGGGAGGGGGAGTTTGGCTTGGCGATGAGGTGACTGATTGATTGAGATATTCAGGTGAATTGTGTAACAGAGAATGGAAGCAGGCAGATTTGAAGCCATGCAGAGAGAGAGAGAGAGCTGGCCAATTGGAGATGTACTATTAATAGACAACAGATTCAACCTCAGTGTAACTTGGAGGGAGCGGGGGAGGGGGACAAGCGGTCAACAGAATTTCTTCTGAATGTCACAAGTCTTTGTGAAAAATCGTTTCCATTTTTCTTCACCGGGCTCATACTGCTGTGACAGAGGCGCGGAGGAATGTAACTTGGAGGAAGAATGAGGAGAGGTTATATGAACACAGGAGTGCAATTGTAAAGCAGGCACGTGACAAAAAAAGACTCGGGCCTTTAGCTACACAAATCACTGAAGGTGACAGCCTGTGTCCAAAGTCCAAAAATGTCTCGGTTAGGTGGATTGGCCAGGCTAAATTGCCCTTAGTGTCCAAAGATGTGTAGGTTAGATGGATTGGCCATGTTAAAATGTGTGGGGTTATGGGGGATAGGGTGGGGGAAAGTGCTTGGGTGAGATGCTCTTTTGGATTATTGGTGCAGGCTCGATGGGCCAAATTGCCTCCTTCTGCACTGTAGGGATTCTATGTTGAAAAGACTGTTTAAAAAAAGACTCTGTGAGTCTTAGCTTTAGAAATAGAAGAATAAAATAAGAAAAGCAAGCAACAAATACAGTTAAACCTGTCTAAAACACTGGTTAGACCATAGCTAGAGCATTGCAGTCAATTCTGGCCACCACACTTAGAGGGAAATGTGTAAGTCTTGGAGTGAGTGCAGAGGAGATTTACTAGAAGGGCGCCGGGTATCTGGAGAGGCTCGGATAGAATCATAGAATCCCTGGAGTGCAGAAGGAGGCCATTCGGTCCATCAAGCCTGTACGGACAATAGTCCCACCCAGGCCCTATCCCCATAACCCAATGTATTTACCCTGCTAATCCCCCTGACACGAAGGGGCAATTTAGCATGGCCAATCCACCTCTGTTTGGGACAGAGAAGGTGAAGGGAGAGAGATGTTGAAAGTTATGAAGGGTTTGGAGCGAGTGAATGATGGGAAGCTGTTTCCAATGGCAGGGCGATCGCGAGCAAGAGGACACAGATTGATGGTGACTGGCAAATGGACCCGAGGCCTCGTGAGCAAGGTTCGGGGGAATTCTTTTTGCATGCGGAAGCGATTTGTTCAGATGCAGGCACTCCTTTAAATATCTTACACAGCCACGCATGTGTGGTAATTAACAGGGACCGACTTGTGGGCAGACTTCACGGGAAGCCTTGGACTTTTGTACTGCTGTGCAGCTTAGGAAGCACATTAATCATGAGGAAATTTTTCTCTGCACAGTGAGTTGCTATGAAAAGGCGGTGGAAGCAGATTTAACTCTCAGATGAGAATTGGATAAATGTATAAAGGGAAGGTATTGATGGGACGTGTGGGGCAGGAGCGGAAAGTGGGACTAACTGAATAATACTGCATTCAGCATGCTTGGTTTCATTGGTCAGAACATTGAATACAGGAGTTGGGACATCTTGTTGAAGTTGTACAAGACATTGGTAAGGCCACACTTGGAATACTGTGTACAGTTTTGGTCACCCTATTATAGAAAGGATATTATTAAACTAGAAAGAGTGCAGAAAAGATTTACTAGGATGCTACCGGGAATTGATGGATTGAGTTATAAGGGGACGCTGGATAGACTGGGACTTTTTGTGGTGAAGCATAGATGGTTACCAGTATGGGTACTGAACCATAGATGGTTATCACTATGGGTACTGAACCATAGATGGTTATCACTATGGGTACTGAACCATAGATGGTTATCACTATGGGTACTTGTACATATGTTACTCTTGTTACTGTTGGGGTTAGGGTTGGGGTGTTCCACCTGTTAGCATTGTTCTGTGGTACACTCCGTTTGTCTCCACCTTCTTATAGGAGTATAAAGGTCACTGCCACTTCCTAGTGACCCTTAGTCTGGGATAGTATTGTTAAGCAGTGTGCTCTATTCTTGTTGCGAATAAAAGCCTTTATTTCCCAAGTACGATCTAGCCTCTCGAGTGGATTAATCGCGCATCACTTTTTTCCCTGGAGCATAGGAGGCTGAGGGGGTGATCTTATAGAGGTCTATAAAATAATGAGGGGCATAGATCAGCAAGATAGTCAACATCTTTTCCCAAAGGTAGGGGAGTCTAAAACTAGAGGGCATAGGTTTAAAGTGAAAGGGGAGATATACAAAATTGTCTAGAGGGGCAATTTTTTCACACAGAGGTGATGAGTATCTGGAACAAGCTGCCAGAGGCACTAGTAGAGGCGGGTACAATTTTGTCTTTTAAAAAGTATTTAGGCAGTTACATGGGTAAGATGGGTATAGAGGGATATGGGTCAAATGCGGGCAATTGGGACTAGCTTAGTGGTTTAAAAAAAAGAGTGGCATGGACAAGTTGGGCTGAAGTATGGAAACAGGCCCTCTATGACTCTATGGGCCCGATTTTACCATTTTCATTCTAAGTGCCGAATCTGGGCGTAGTACAGATCCGACTTAGAAATCCGCCTTCAGGCACCCCCACACGCTCTCAGCCATCTCCAGTCCCATTCGCGCTGTGGGCGGGGCCTAGTGCTGCCAGAACGATCGGAGCTCCGAACCGCGCATGCGCAGTCGGAAAAAACATTGAAAAAGCGCGCCCGTCACATCACTGCCGGGCCGGTTAATCCCGCACAAGGCCCCATCCCACTTACACTCCGATGGCTGTGTGACACCCCCCTCTTTCTCCCCTGTCGCTAATCATTGAGGCACTCATCCACCACCACCGCCCCCTCACCTCCCCCCCCCCCCCTCCCCCAGCAGCACACCTGCAAGTGCTCACTTGCCTTCCCCTCAATGCTAACAAGCAAACTGCATGGAACTTGCTGGAATGTTCTGTCAAACTTCCTGCAGCTGATCTGCCCTAATGAAGGGCAGCTCCATAAGAAACTCCAGAATGGACAGGCGGGCAGTCCAGGACAATGTGCGCACCACCAGCCCCCCGATTTTCTGAGGACGACTTGGGGAGGCTGCTGGATGCAGCTGAGGCGAGGCGGGCCACCCTCTTCCTCCCAGGAGGACGCAGACCCAGGGGGGTTGGTGGCCATGCGGCCTGGGAGGCAGTCGCCGCCTCGGTCAGTGCCAGGGCACTGGCCCCCCGAACCGTGAGGCAGTGCTGGAAAAAAATCAGTGACCTCATCCGTGCAGCAAGGGTGAGCGCTGAACCCCATTCAGCATGCTCCCCCATATCTCCCCCAGATCCCCCCATTCCCAGCACCCTGCATGCTTCCAGCTCCTGACCCCCAAGCACCTCCTTCCTTTCCCCCCAATGAGCCCCACTGTGTTTGCCCGCTGAGGGTCACCACCTGGTTCTCTGCGTGAGTCACGCCACCATTTATTTCATGGTTCCTTCTGTCTCCACAGAAGAAGACCGAGCACAACACTGGTGAGAGGGCGAAGACAGGGGGTGGTGAGCCAGACCTCCAGGTCCTCACCCCGTCCGAGGAGCGGGCGCTGGAGCTCACCAGAGAAGGGGAGACGCGGGCTGTCAGTGACAGCGTGTTTGGTCTGCCGTCCAGACGTGAGCACCTGTCATTCCTACACCCACTTTGAGGCAACTTCTTGGGGGCGCGAGTTTTGGGTGCAATGGGGCAAGGTGTAAAGGAGATGTATGAGGCATTTTATTTGCATTGAGAGGATAGTGGGCGCCTGGAACTCACTGCCCGGGGAGGTCGTGGAAGCGAAAACTATAGGGACATTTAAGGGGCATCTCTACAGCTATCTGAATAGGATGGGAACAGAGGCATATGGGGCAAACAAATCAGATGGGCAGCCTGGTCGCTACAGGGTTGGATGTCCGAAGGGCCTGTCTCTGTGATGTAATTGTCTGGGTTCAGTGTTCTATGGTCAAGGGAGCCATATGATTCATGTGTTTGGCATCCCGGATTCCTCTCCCTCCCTTGCACTTAACCTTGTGTCCTGTGTTTCAGGGACAGATCCTGATGCCCCGGGGCCTTCTGGACCGCAGGCCCCGGCTACAGCTCCAATCCATCATGAGAACGATAGCTCGGACAAGTCCCCGGAGGGTATGGGTGAAGGGACCTCCGAGGGTGGCTTTATCCGTCAGCTTGGAGGACAGTCGAGAGTCAACCACATTGCTGTGGCTCTGGAGTCACATGTAGGCCAGATCAGGTAAGGATGGCAGATTTCCTTCCCGAAAGGACATTAGTGAACCACAAGCGTTTTTCCAACAATTGACAATAGTTTCATGGTCATCAGTAGATTCTTAATTCCAGATATTAATGGTCCAGGGGACATATTTTGCAGTCGGGGGAAGGGTGGTTCTCTGTGCAGGAAAGTCTCACTTTGTGAGGCAGGTGTTACGATATGGGAATGGGACACTGCTTGGGTGTGGGCTACTGTGTGAGTGTGTGAGAGTGTTGGGGGGGAGGGTTGGATGCATTGTGGGAAGAGACTTTTATACAAGGGAGGGTTCACATTGTGGGGTGGGGGGGGGGAACACAATATGTGGGAGGGAGTCATTGACATGCCGAATTGCCCTGGTAAATTGCCCCTTAGGTCCAAAGATGTTAGGTGGATTTACCAATGCAGGGTTACGGGTGGATAGGGAGGGCCTGGCTAGGATGCTCTTTTGGAGAGTTGGTGCAGGTTCAATGGGCAGAATGGCCTCTTTCTGCACTGTAGGGATTCTATTGTTGAAAAGCCAAACGAGTTTGCAGAGGTAGCGAGTGGGCGAGACTGGGGAGGGATTTGAAAAGAATCCTGAAATCAATACTATTTAAAATAAAAAATCAATTGACTTGAAGCCTAGCTCTTGCAGGTGTCATTAACCAGAGTTGATGAGGATATCCCTGCTTCCTAGGAGACAGATCTTCCAATATTCCACCTCATAATGCTTACACAGCTGACTGACAGTAGATGTGAGAAGGCATTTGTTTGCTGCATGGTTTGGTGTTGTGCATTAATGGGTTAGAATGGCTCCCTGTTCCCGTAGTGCCATCACCTTGTGTTCAGCCGCTCGAATGGATAGTCATGTACCTGCCATCAATCAGCTCGGTATTTTAGGCCAGTCAGCAACAGTAGGATGGGGCAACCCTGTCATGTTGTTATTGTGTATCTAGGAGAAAAGAAATCTCTCCGAGATAATGCATCAAGTAATTCTGTGAGGGGTCAGACTGATTGATAGTGCTGATGTAGGCTGTGCTTCTTTTTTTGGAGCGCACAATGAGTTACGGTGCTTGATACAGATTTAACAGCCAACTTTCAAGAGGAACCTGGAGAGAGGAAGCTGGGAGAGAGAAGGGGAGTGTGACTAACTGGACTGTCTTCCACAGAGGAGCTTGATGGGTCAAACGGCCCAGTGGTATTATCGCTAGAAACTCAGCTAATGTTCTGGGAGACCCGGGTTCGAATCCCGCCACGGCAGATGGTGAAATTTGAACTCAATAGAAAAAAATCTGTAATTAATAATCTACTGGTAACCATGAAACCATTGTCGATTGTCGGGAAAACCCATCTGGTTCACTAATGTCCTTCAGAGAAGGAAATCTGCCGTCCTTACCCGGTCTGGCCTGCATGTGACTCCAGAGCCACAGCAATGTGGTTGACTCTCAACTGCCCTTTGGAATGGCTGAGTAAGCCATTCAGTTTCTACGGTAACTAGGGATGGGCAATAAATGCTGGCCAGCCCACGAATGAATAAAAGAAACGCTGGTGTTAAGAACAATACAGCATAGGAACAGGCCCTTCAGCCCACCAAGCCTGTGCCCATTCCTAATCCTTATTTAGACCCACTACTTACTGCCCACACACAGTTCCTATCCCTCTGTTCACCTCCTGTTCATATGTCTATCAAGATACGCCTTGAACATTGCTAACATTCCTGCTTCGACCACCTCCACTGGCAGTGCGTTCCAGGCACCCACCACCCTCTGTGTGAAAAACCTCCTCCGCACGCCTCCCCTAAACTTACCCCCTCGAACCTTGAACCTGTGCCCTCTTGTTGTTGACCTTTGCACCCTGGGAAAAAACTTCTGACTATCCACCCTGTCTAGGCCTCTCATAGTTTGAGACGTTCCCCTATGTGAGTCACACCTGACAACAATCATGGTCTCGGTCCTGTTGCAGGCATTGGTTGTGCCAGCTTTCTGTTCAAGTCAGGCTGGCTGTCTCCCTGAATCAGGCGCCGCTTCTGCTTTATGCCTTCTTGTCAAACTGCCACCTCAACAGGAAATGTCTTCAACATGCACGGGTCGCTGTATAGCTGGTATCAAAGGCTGGCACAGGAGTGGGTCGAGACTGAGCTTGTCCAAGCTTTCGAGATCAGGGTCGGGGGGAGGGGAGAGGGGGTTGGGCGGGGACACATTTCAATATTTTTCTCACTCAGGGGGCCGATGATCATGTTTTGGTCAGGTAAGGTTTTGTAAACATTTACCATAGATTTCAAACCTATCAAAGCAATACATTTCAAAAATGAAGAGTAATTAATAAGAATGCACATTAAATTGTGCCAAGAAGCAGAGATCACTGATAAAACATTTTGTTTTACATTTTTCCTTCAGAAGCGGAGGCAGAGACAGAGAGAGACTAGGCCCCAGGCACGAGGTGGGTATAACCCCAGTCTACTCAGTCTCTCCTCATAAGCCAACCCTCTCAATCCCGGAATCAACCGAGGAACAGAGAGATCTTGGGGTCCATATCCACAGATTTCTGAAGGTTGCCACTCAAGTGGATAGAGCTGTGAAGAAGGCCTATAGTGTGTTAGCTTTTATTAACAGGGGGTTTGAGTTTAAGAGCCATGGGGCTATGCTGCAACTGTACAGGACCTTGGTGAGACCACATTTGGAATATTGTGTGCAGTTCTGGTCACCTCACTAAAAGAAGGATGTGGAAGCATTGGAGAGAGTGCAAAGGAGATTTACCAGGATGCTGCCTGGTTTGGAGGGTAGGTCTTAAGAGGAAAGGTTGAGGGAGCGAGGGCTTTTCTCCTTAGAGCGGAGGAGGATGAGAGGCGACTTAATAGAGGTTTATAAGATGATGAGGGGGATAGATAGAGTGGACGTTCAGAGACTATTTCCTCGGGTGGATGTAGCTGTTACTAGGGGACATAACTATAAGGTTCATGGTGGGAGATATAGGAGGGATGTCCGAGGTAGGTTCTTTACTCAGAGAGTGGTTGGGGTGTGGAGTGGACTGTCTGCTGTGATAGTGGAGTCGGACACTTTAGGAACTTTCAAGCGGTTATTGGATAGGCACATGGGGCACACCAGAATGATTGGGAGTGGGATAGCTTGATCTTGGTTTTGGACAAAGTTCGGCACAACATCGAGGGCCAAAGGGCCTGTACTGTGCTGTACTGTTCTATGTTCTATGTCTATGAGTCTCCTCTGCACCCCCTCCAGTGCCAGTATATCCTTTCTCAAGTCAGGAGACCAAAACTGTACACAGTACTCCAGGTGTGGCCTCACCAGCACCATATACAGCTGCAACATAACCTCACTGTTTTTAAACTCCATCCCTCTAGCAATGAAGGACAAAATTCCACTTGCCAATGGATATGTTGTGGATAGGTTTTTGGGGAGGGAGGATGTGGAAGGCCCAGTCTGAATTTCCAACTCACCCTAAGTCTCAAGGCTCTCACTGTCACTCAACATCATCCAGAGTCACCCACACATGCACAAGCATGTACACACACACAAGCATGTACACACACACACAGACTCTCTTGCACACACTCACACACAGACTCATTCCACACAAAATCAGGAGGAATTGCTCAGGAGGTGGCAGCAAGGCTACCTTTTCATTTGTTGGACTTACCAGGCCTAAACCACTCCCAGACCCACCCAATCACCAGCCACTCCCAGACCCACCCAATCACCAGCCACTCCCAGACCCACCCAATCACCAGCCACTCCCAGACCCACGCAATCACCAGCCACTCCCAGACCCACGCAATCACCAGCCACTCCCAGACCCACCCAATCACCAATCACTCCCAGATCCACCCAATCACCAGCCACTCCCGCACCCACCCAATCACCAGCCACTCCTGCACCCATCCAATCACCAGCCACTCCCAGACCCGCCCAATCACCAGCCACTCCTGCACCCATCCAATCACCAGCCACTCCCAGACCCGCCCAATCACCAGCCACTCCCAGACCCACCCAATCACTCTCAGACCCACCCAATCACTCTCAGACCCACCCAATCACCAGCCACTCCCGCACCCACCCAATCAACTTCCAGTCGCTTCCGAGCCTACCCGAATCCCAGCCACACCATGCACACCTGTTGTTTCCTGCTCTCCTCTCTGCTTGCTGCTTCTCTCCTGACACCTTTCTTTATTTATTGCTGAGACATGGGCGTCTCTGGCTGGCCAGCATTTATTGCCCATTCCTAGTTGCCCTTGGAGGGCAGTTGAGAGTCAACCACATTGCTGTGTCTCTGGATTCACATGTAGGCCAGACCGGGTAAGGACGGCAGATTTCCTTCCCTAAAGGACATTAGTGAACCAAATGGGTTTTTATGACAATCGACAATGGTTTCATGGCCATCAGTAGATTCTTAATTACAGATTGTTTTTTATTGAATTCAAATTCCACCATCTGCCGGGTCGGGATTCAAACCTGGGTCCCCAGAACATTAGCTGAGTTTCAGGATTAATAATCTAGCGATAATATCACAAGGCCATTGCCTCCCTGATGCGCGATTAAATCACTCGGGAGGCTAGATTGTACCCGGTAAATAAAGGCTTTTATTACTGACAAGAATGGAGCACACTATATACAATACAATCCCAGACTAAAGGGTCTCCAGGCAGTGCAGAGACCTTTATACTTCCCCTGGTAGGCGGAGCCAACTGGAGTGTACCACAGAACAATATCAACAGGTAGAACATCCCAACCCTAACACCAACAGTAACAACAGTAACATATCTACAAACCCCCATAGTGCTGACCATCCATGGCTCAGCACTCATAGTGGTAACCAACTATGGTTCACCACACTCCCCCTGCTGGCTTTCCTTCTCCCCCACTTTTCCTTGTGGCCTCCCCAGTGCCTCTGTTACCTTGGCATTGGGTCATAGGAAGATAGGAATGAGAAAAGGCCATTCAGCTCCACTGAGCCTACTCCACCATTCAATAAGACCATGACTGGACCCTCTGCAGGAGGGTGAGAGAGTGCATGCTCTGAAAACAAAGCAATAGCCAATCCCCTTCAACATATTCACTATTCATCCAATCAGAGCTTGATTTGCTCCCGAATTTGCTGCTCCCAGCTGCTAACACGGGGACAGTAGAGGTGTGTGATTAGACAGTCAGATACTGGGAGATCTTCCATTCAACTCACCTGTAATCTGAAGAGCGGGTTTGTGAGCCTGATACAGAGGCTTCAGAGGCTGAGTTAAGGCCTACCTGCTGGGGACTGATCCAGAAAATGCAGTGTTGGCTCTTCTCAGCACCTGTTCACTCTCCGTATGCTGAGACAAATTCCAGGCGAGTGTAGAAAACAAGGCCGGCGCGGTGGCACAGTGGTTAGCACTGCTGCCTCATGGCGCCAGGGACCCGAGTTCGATTCCAGCCTTGGGGGGCTATCTGTGTGGAGTTTGCTCATTCTCCTCCGGGTGCTCCGGTTTCCTCCCACAGCCCAAAGATGTGCAGGTTAGATGGATTAGCCATGTTAAATTTTCCCTTAGTGTCCAAGGATGTGTAGGTTAGGTGGATTGGCCATGATAAATTGCCCCTTAGTGTCCAAGGATGTGTAGATTAGGTGGACTAGCCATGCTAAATTGCCCCTTAGTGTCCCAAAATGTGTAGGTTAGGTGGATTGGCCATGGTGAATGTATGGGGATAGGGCGGGGGGTGGGGCTTGGGTAACACACTCTGTCAGAGAGTCGATGCAGACTCGATGGGCCAAATGGCCTCTTTCTGCACTGTAGGGATTCTATTATAATTCCCACCATGGCCTCAATGTGCTTTGTGATCTTTGAAATCAAGATCTTTGTCTTGCGAAAAGCTGAGCTGCCTTTTCTGCACTGTATGACTCTGAGACACAGAGGGTGAACCTGGGGTGACAGAGTCCCAGCACACTTTCTAAATTAATCATCCTCACCCCTGCTCAGACCGCTTTGATCCCATCGCCCTTCGGCTGACGGCCAGAAGCCTGGTCGAAGAGGTTGGCTCGAAGGAGCATCTTAAAGGAGGAGAGAGAGAGAGCTGGTGGAGACAGAGAGGTTTAGGGATGAAATTCCAGAGCTTGGAGTCCAGGCAGCTGAAGGCCACGGCCGCCAATAATGGAGTGATTAAGATCACTGTAACTACTCAATGACTTGGGTATCTTTGTGGTCTTGGCGACCAGAACTGAGCATAATATTCAAGGCAGGATCTGAAAAGAGCATTTGATTTGCTTTGCATTGGAGTCTTGGTTCAAAATACTTTGCGTTGAGTGCTGCTTGACGGTGGTTGGACTTCTGTTGCTTAACGAGGTTCATCAGCAAGAAATTGGCTCAGCATCAGTGACCGATAGATACGGGCGATGGGAGCAGATTACAGATATGATGATGTGTGTAGCCTTTAATGTGGTTCACATTTCCTCCCTTAATGACCAATTATGCCGGCAACAGCCAGCACAAGGAGGCTAATGCATGTATTAAGCACATTAGTACATGACAGTCTCAGCGGTGCTGCCGTAATCCTACAACAGATGGAAGGAGACTCTGAAGAAATGTGTACAATCTGTACTCCTGACGTTACACATTTACCACCAGTGTTACTATCATCTTCAAAGCAGCGAATCGCTGACACCAATTCACACGAGAGCATTACTCCTTCTATTTATTCTTTCATGGGGTGCGGGCATGGCTAGCAAGGCCAGCATTTGTTGCCCATCCCTAATAGGCACGGTGGCACAGTGGTTAGCACTGCTGCCTCACAGCGCCAGGGGCCTGGGTTCGATTCCCGGCTCGGGTCACTGCCTGTGTGGAATTTGCACGTTCTCCCTGTGTCTGTGTGGGTTTCCTCTGGGTTCTCCGGTTTCCTCCCACAGTCCAAAGGACGTGCTGGTTAGGGTGCATTGGCCATGCTAAATTCTCCCTCAGTGTACCTGAACAGGTGCCGGAGTGTGGCGACTAGGGGATTTTCACAGTAACTTTATTACAGTGTGAATGTCAGCCTACTTGGGACTAATAAATAAACTTTACTTTAATAGCTTTTGAACGGAGTGGCTCGCTATGTCACTTCAGCATCAACCACAGACCGGGTCAGGACAGCAGATTTTCTTCTCGTCCTTTAGGCTAAGATCAAGTGTCAGATTGAGCTCAAGATGGGGTGTAATGTCTTTTCTTGTCAGCTTGGATCGTGGTGTCTCTCTTGTGGGGACAATGAACTGGATTCAATTGCAATTTGGATTTGGTTTTTGGAGAAAGCAAGGAAGGGATTTGGGTTTGTCCGTTTACTCCCAACATTGTCTTTGTAACTTTAATTAAAGTTTATTTATTAGTGTCACAAATCAGCTCTTTAGCGTCACCCACGAATCAGTCACAGGAAAAGGAAGTGAGATGGAATCAGAGATTGAGGCCGTTACCAGCTGGGCAGATTCACAGTATTGTCTCCCTGATACACATGGTGTGCAGGTTAGGTGGATTGGCCATGCTAAATTGCCCTTTTATATTCAATGAATATTGAACAGCCTGTGTTTTGTTTTTAAAGTTTATATATTTTATTAGTGTCACAAGTAGGCTGACATTGACACTGCAATGAAGTTACTGTGAAAATCCCCTAGTTGCCACACTCCGGCGCCTGTTCGGGTACACTGAGGGAGAATTTAGCACGGCCAATCCACCTAACCATCACGTCTTTCAGACTGTGGGAGGAAACTGGAGCACCCGGAGGAAACCCACGCAGACACGGGGAGAATGTGCAAACTCTACAGAGACAGTGACCCAAGCCGGAAATCGAACCCCGATCCCTGGCTCTGTGAGGCAGCAATGCTAACCACTGTGCCACCCCATTGAAGGCAGTAAAAAATTAAAGGGACATTAGTAAACTAGTTGGGTTTTCTTTACAACAATCAATGATAGTTCCATTGTCACCCTGACAGCGATTAGCTCTCAATTCCAGATTGATTAATTAATTGAATTTAAATTCCATTAGTTGCCATGGTGGGATTTGAACCAGCATCCCCCAGAGCAGCTGCCTGGCCTCTGGATTACTAGTCCACTGGTATTACCGCAACCTGCCCATAACATAACACAAATCACAAATGATTTTACAGCAAATGACCCATCAAATTCATGCCACATGTTCCCACCCTACTTCACCGCACCCTATCACCATATCCTTCCAACCCCTTCTCCATCATCTAGCTTCCTTCTGAAGGCAGACGAATTGGCATGAGATATAATTAAAGTACTTTCTGGTAACGGATCTCATTGAAACCATCACCAATGTGCTAAACTGCTCCTTTAACCAATGCCGCACCGCATCGTTACTGACAGGTGAATTTTATTTATTTACTTATTAGTACCACAAGTATGCTTACGTTCACACTGCAATGAAGTTACTGTGAAAATCCCCCATTCGCCACACTCCAGCACCTGTTCGGGTACACTGAGGGAGAATTTAGCATGGCCAATGCACCTAACCATCACGTCGGAGTGGCACAGTGGTTAGCATTGCTGTCTCACAGCTCCACCGACCTGGGATAGATTGACTGTGTGGACTTTGCCAGTTCTCCCCGTGTCTGCATGGATTTCCTCCGGGTGCTCCGGTTTCCACCCACAGTCCGCTTTGCCAAAGGGTTGTCTGGACTCGAAATGTCAGCTCTTTCCTCTCCTTACAGATGCTGCCATACCTGCTGAGATTTTCCAGCATTTTCTCTTTTGAGGTCCGAAAGACATGCTGGTTAGGGTGCATTGGCCATGCCAAATTCTCCCTCAGTGTACCCGAACAGGCGCTGGAGTGTGGTGACTGGGGGATTTTCACAGTAACTTCATTGCAGTGTTAATGTAAGCCCACTTGAGACACTAATAAATAAACTAATTGAGTCTTTCGGACTGCGGGAGGAAACCGGGGCACCCGGAGGAAACCCATGCAGACATGAGGAGAACGTGCAGACTCCACACGGACAGTGACCCAACCCGGGAATCGAACCCGGATCCCTGGCACTGTGAGGCAGCAGTGCTAACCGCAGTGCTACCCATGCCAACTTAATGCTAATTGAGTTGGCAGCCTATATTAAGGAAGAGGTTAAAACATAAAATCCCGATCCATAACTCCTGGCTTCACTATATTCTGCATGTTGTTATGATAATTGGTTGCTAATGACAATATTAAGATGAGGATAGTGTGTGCGCTTTGGCAATAATAAGCAATAAAGTCCCTCATGCTTCTCAGTGCTGTAAAACTATTGTGCAAAGTGATTGAGTCCTGATTGACAAATGCCACAGCTGATCCCTGCTCGGTGGAACCATTGCTGCCTAGCAATGGTCTGTTTGATAGGCATTTGCCCAAAATATCAGGTAATTTGAACATTATTTCACTTGTCTGCACTTTGAAAGTACTTCACTGACTGCAAAGCTCTTTGGGATCTGTTTCTTGCAAATCTTTCTTTAACTAGGAAATGTACTGGTAATGTACCATGACAATGTACTGTTTAACGTTTTAGTAAGAATTCTCACAACACCAGCTTAAAATCCAAGAGGTTTATTTACTATCACAGGCTTTCGGAGCGCTGCTCCTTCATCAGGTGAGTGGAGGTTAGTGCACAAACACGGCATATATGGACAGAGACACAATTGCAAGATCATTACAGATTGGAATGTGAAGAATGGTTGGAATGCTAGTCTTTACAGGTGATCAAGTCTTTACAGATATAGACAGTGCGAGTGGAGAGAGGGATAATCACAGGTTAAAGAGGTGTGAATTGTCTCAAGCCAGGACAGTTAGTAGGATTTTACAAGCCCAGGCCAAGTGGTGGGGGTTACAGATAGTGTGACATGAACCCAAGATCCCGGTTGAGGCTGTCCTCATGCATGCGGAACTTGGCTATCAGTTTCTGCTCACCGTTTCTACGTAGTCGTGCGTCTTGAAGGCCGCCTTGGAGAATGCCCACCCCAGTCCAATGCCAGCATCTCCACCTCACAGCTTTTTAGTGTACTTTTAACTATGTAATTGTTTCTTTATTTCATTGATGATCAATGGTGTGGATGGGTTGTGATGTAACCCTGCGTGCGGAGACTGTTTCCTGGTGGTGACATGGGACATGGAGGTGAAAGAAGGAGCAAGACTGAAGATATCTGAAGAACTGTACTGTTGATTAGAGAAGACAGAACAGTGGCAATCACAGCGCCAGGGACCCGTGTTCAATTCCCAGTTTGGGTCACTGTCTGTGCGTAGTTTGCACGTTCTCCCCGTGTCTGCGTGGGTTTCCTCCGGATGCTCTGGTTTCCTTCCACGGTTCAAAGATGTGTGGGTTAGGTGGATCGGCCATGCTAAATAGCCCCTTAGTGTCCCAGGATGTGTAGGTTAGGTGGATTAGCCATGGTAAATGTGTGAGGTTAAGGGGAAGGGCCTGGCTGAGATACTTAATCGGAAAGTTGGTGCAGACACGATGGGCCAAATGGCCTCCTTCTGTGGGGATTCCATGATTGTGGTTAAAACCCATCTGGTTCACTAATATCCTTTAGAGAAAGACATCTCCTGGTCTGGGCTACATGTGACTCCAGAGCCACATCGGTTGACTCTTAACTGCCCTCTGAATTAGCTTAGCAAACTACTCAGTCCAAGGGCAATTAGGGATGGGCAATAAATGCTGGCCCAGCCAGCGACACCCACAATGTCAGAATTTTAAAAATGTAAGATGTAAAATAAACGCAAATCCTTTCTGCTCAGCCACAAAGGCTGCCTCCTTCTGTTAATGTTGTAAATACTGTAACAATTGAGTGCATTCTCTAGTTGTCATTAAGAGTTGTTGATACTAATTGGGGAAAAGTTATGGAACATGTATAAGAAGCAGGGAGGGAGTCTGTGGGAGGGAGTGGAATGGCGAGGAGGGGAACGGGAAGTCTGCTCTGGATTTTGTGAATAAAGCTATGTTCCAGACAGACTGGCTTCTTCCTTTGCCAGATGGACGCTCAGTGAATTAACACCTCCCACTTCCATAACATCCCATGCCTTCCCTCCTGCCTCTGTTCATCTGCTGTTAAAATCCTTTCTTGCCTATATCGAAACAGACATAGAAAATAAAAGCAGGAGGAGGCCATTCAGCCCTTCGAGCCTGCTTCGCCATTCATTATGATCATGGCTGATCACCAATTCAGTATCCTGATTCCCCCCTTCCCCCCATATCCCTTGGTCCCTTTAGCCCCAAGAGATATATCCAATTCCTTCTTGATGTGGAGTTGCCGGCGTTGGACTGGGGTGGGCACAATAAGAGGTCTCACAACACCAGGTTAAAGTCCAACAGGCTTATTTGGAATCACGAGCTTTCGGAGCGCTGCTCCTTCATCAGGTGAGTGGAGAGGTAGGTTTCACAAACACGGCATATATAGACAGAGACACAATTGCAAGACAATGGTTGGAATGCGAGCCTTTACAGGTAATCAAGTCTTTACAGGTACTGACAGTGTGTGTGGAGAGAGGGATAATTGCAGGTTAAAGAGGTGTGAATTGTCTCCAGCCAGGAGAGTTAGTAGGATTTTGCAAACCCAGGCAAGTCGTGGGGGTTACAGTTAGTGTGAACCCAAGATCCCAGTTGAGGCCGTCCTTATGCATGCGGAACATGGCTATCAGTTTCTGCTCAGCGATTCTGCGTTGTCGTGTGTCTTGAAGGCCGCCTTGGAGAACGCTTACCCGAAGATCAGAGGCTGAATGCCCGTGACTGCTGAAGTGTTCCCCGACTGGAAGGGAACACTCCTGCCTGGTGATTGTCGGGCGGTGTCTGTTCCTCCATTGTCCTAGCGCCTGCATGGTATCACCAGTGTATCACGCCTCAGGACAGGATGCCCATCCCTTCTTGATCAACCCTGGTTCAATGGAGAGTGAACGGGATGGCACGGTGGCACAATGGTTAGCACTGTTCCTTCACAGCGCCAGGGACGCGGGTTCGATTCCCGGCTTAGGTCACTGTCTATGTAGAGTTTGCACGTTGTCCCCGTGTCCGCATGGGTTTCCTCCGGGTGTTCTGGTGTCCTCTCATAGTCTGAAAGATGTGCTGGTTAAGCACATTGACCCGAACAGGTGCCGGACTGTGGTGACTAGGGGAACTTCACAGTAACTTCATTGCAGTGTTAATGTAAGCCTTACTTGTGACGAATAAATAAACTTTAAACTTTAAAGATCAAAGAACAGTGCAGCACAGAAACAGGCCCTTCGGCCCACCAAGTCGGTGCCAACACAGATGCCTCTCTAATCTAATATCTACTTGCCTTTATGTAGTCCATATCTCTCTATTCCCTGCCTATTCTTCCCCAGTTTAGTACTTTCACTCTGGGACTACTTCTATCCTTTTCTACAAGTATCTTGAAACTTATAGAATTGTGAACACTGCTCCCATAATGGTCGCCCACTGAGACATCACTCACCTGTCTGGGGTCATTTCCCAGAACCAGGTCTAAGATGGCCCCTTCCCGAGTTGGACTGTCTATATATTGCCTCAAGAAGCACTCTTGGACACACTGAACAAACTGTGCCCTATCCAAACCCCTGGCATTAGAGTCATAGAGTCATAGAGGTTTACAGCATGGAAACAGGCCCTTCAATCCAACTTGTCCATGCCATCCTTTTTTTTTAAAACCCCGAAGCTAATCCCAATTGCCCACATTTGGCCCATATCCCTCTATACCCATCTTACCCATGTAATTATCTAAATGCTTTTTAAAAGACAAAATTGGACCCGCCTCCACTACTACCTCTGGCAGCTTGTTCCGGACACTCACCACTCTCTGTATGAAAAAATTGCCCCTCTGGACACTTTTGTATCTCTCCCCTCTCACCTTAAACCTATGCCCTCTAGTTTTAGACTCCCCTTCCTTTGGGAAAAGATATTGACGATCTAGCTGATCTGTGCCCCTCATTATTTTATAGACCTCTTTAAGATCACCCCTCAGCCTCCTACGCTCCAGAGAAAAAAGTCCCAGTCTATCCAGCCTCTCTTTATAACTCAATCCATCAAGTCCCGGTAGCATCCTAGTAAATCTTTTCTGCATTCTTTCTTGTTTAATAATATCCTTTCTATAATAGGGTGACCAGAATTGCACACAGTATTCCAAGTGTGGCCTTACCAATGTCTTGTACAACTTCAACAAGACATTCCAACTCCCGTGTTCAATGTTCTGACCGATGAAACTAAGCATGCGGAATGCCTTCTTCACCACTCTGTCCACCTGTGACTCCACTTTCAAGGAGCTATGACCCCGTACCCCTAGATCTCTTTGTTCTGTAACTCTCCCGAACGCCCTACCATTAACTGAATAAGTCCTGCCCTGGTTCAATCTACCAAAATGCATTTATCTAAATTAAACTCCATCTGCCATTCATCAGCCCACTGGCCCAATTGATCAACATCCCATTGCAATTGGAGATAACTTTCTTCACTGTCCACTGTGCCACCAATCTTAGTGTCATCTGCAAACTTACTAACCATGCCTCCTATACTCTCATCCCAATCATTAACATAAATGACAAATAACAGTGGACCCAGCACTGATCCCTGAGGCACACCGCTGGTCACAGGCCTCTAGTTTGAAAAACAACCCTCGACAACCACCCTCTGGCTTCTGTCAAGAAGACAATTTTGTATCCATTTAGATACCTCACCCTGGATCCCATGAGATTTAACCTTTTGCAACAACCTACCATGCGGTACCTTGTCAAAGGCCTTGCTAAACTCCATGTAGACAACATCAACTGCACTGCCCTCATCTACCTTCTTGGTTACCCCTTCAAAAAACTCAATCAAATTTGTGAGACATGATTTTCCATTCACAAAGCCATGCTGACTGTCCCGAATCAGTCCTTGCGTCTCTAAATGCCTGTAGATCCTGTCTCTCAAAATACCTTTCAACAATTTACCCACCACAGATGTGAGGCTCACTGGCCTGTAGTTCCCAGGCTTTTCCCTGCAGCAGTTTTTAAACAAAGGCACAACGTTTGCCACTCTCCAATCTTCAGGCACCTCACCCGTTAAAGGAATCCCAGTCTATGTTTGGGGAGTTAAAATCGCCCATCACAACAACCCTGTTGTTTTTACATCTTCCCATAATCTACTGACATATCAGTTCCTCCACTTCACGCTGGCTGTTGGGAGGTCTGTAGTACAACCCCAACACTGTGATTGCACTGCTCCTGTTCCTGAGTTCTACCCATATGACCTCATTGCATGATCCCACCCAGATGTCCTCCCTCTGTATAGCTGTGACATTCTTCCTAATCAGTAAAGCAACATCCCCACCTCTTTTGTTTAAAGTTTTAAAGTTTATTTATTAGTGTCACAAGTAGGCTTACATTAACACTGCAATGAAGCTACTGTGAAAATCCCCTAGTCGCCACACTCCGGCACCTGTTCGGGTACAGTGAAGGAGAATTTAGCATGGCCAGTGCACCTAACCAGCACGTTTTTCAGACTGTGGGAGGAAACCAGAGCACCCGGAGGAAACCCACGCAGACACTGGGAGAACTTGCAGACTCCACACAGACAGTGTGGAGACAGTGACCCAAGCCGGGAATCGAACCCAGGTCCCTGGCTCTGTGAGGCAGCAGTGCTAACCACTGTGCCACCCCCTCTATCCCTCTGTATCTCACCCGAAGCATCTAAATCCTGCAATGCTAATCTGCCAGCCCTGCTCATCCAAATCTCTGTAATTGCCACAACATCATAATTCCATGTAGTAATCCAAGTTCATCCACCTTACCTGTCATACTCCTTGCATGAAAGCAAACACACCTCAGACTATCTGCCCTGTCATGTTTTGTTCACTCTCTCAGTTTTATTTATCTGAGCCTTACTGGATCCAATCACTGAGTTCTCCACAGTTTCTGTACTCTGTACTGTGGCCCTTTTTGATTTTTGTCTTTGGTTTCTCTGCCTTCCACTTTTCTCCTTAGTCCCTTTTGGGGGAGCCATGATGTGGAGATGCCGGCGTTGGACTGGGGTAAGCACAGCAAGAAGTCGGACAACACCAGGTTAAACTCCAACAGGTTTATTTGGTAGCACAAGCTTTCAGAGCGCTGCTCCTTCATCAGGTGAGTGGAAAGTTGTGTTCACAAACAGGGCATATAAAGACACAGACTCAATTACAAGATAATGGTTGGACTGCGAGTCTTTACAGGTAATCAAGTCTTTACAGGTACAGACAGTGTGAATGGAGAGAGGGTTAAGCACAGGTTAAAGAGGTGTGAATTGTCTCAAGCCAGGACAGTTAGTGAGATTTTGCAAGCCCAGGCCAAATGGTGGGGGTTACAGGTAGTGTGACATGAACCCAAGATCCCGGTTGAGGCCGTCCTCATGTGTGCGGAACTTGGCTATCAGTTTCTGCCCGGCGATTCTGCGTAGTCGTGTGTCGTGAAGGCCGCCTTGGCGAGCGCTTACCCGAGGGTCGGAGGCTGAATGCCCTTGGCTGCTGAAGTGTTCCCCGACAGGAAGGGAACACTCCTGCCTGGTGATTATCGAGCGGTGTCCATTCATCCGTTGTTGTAGCGTCTGCATGGTCTCCCCAATGTACCATGCCTCGGGACATCCTTTCCTGCAACGTATCAGGTCGACAACGTTGGCTGAGTCACATGACTATGTAATGTGAGGGAGTAACGAAGGTTCACCAGGTTTGTTCCCGGGATGGTGGAACTGTTTTATGAAGAAAGATCGGCAATAAATGCTGACCAGCCAATGATACCCATGTCCCATGAATGAATAAAGGACTAAATATATGCAGAGGAAAAAGTTTACATGATTCTATTTACCATCCAACAGACATCTCAAAGCACTTTGCGGCTTTTGAAGTATTTTTGTCAGATTGTAATGTAAGGAAGATGGCAGCCAATTTGCACGTAGACAGTTCCCACAAACAGCAAACCGAGAGAAGGGATTGACCCAGGCTTGGAGGGCCGAAGCGCCTGTTCCTGTGCTGTACTGTTCTTTGTTCTTGTTCTTTGGATGATCCCCCCTCCCCGCCTCTTTGAAATAGTGCCATGGGATCTTCTTTATCTGAACGGGCTGTTGCGGGGTGGGGGGTGGTTTCAGGTTAAAGCCTTGTCCAAGAGATGGCACCTCCGATGGTGCAGCACGCCCTCAGTACTGTGCCGGACTGTCGACCTTGATTTCTGTGCTGAAGCTAAAACATGGCATGGTGGCACAGTGGTTAGCACTGCTGCCTCACAGCGCCAGGGACCCGGGTTCGATTCCCGTATTCGTCACTGTCCGTGTGGAGGTTGCACATCCTCCCCATGTCTGCGTGGGTTTCCTCCGGGTGCTCCGGTTTCCTCCCACAGTGCAAAGATGTGCGGGTTAGGTGGATTGGCCATGCTAAATTACCCCACAGTGTCAGGGAGACTAGCTAGGGTAAATGCATGCGGTTATGAGGATAGGGCCTGGGTGGTATGTGGTCAGTGTAGACTTGATGGACCGAATGGCCTCCTTCTGCACAGTAGGATTCTATTCTATGAGCAAAGCATTTATCTATCCTCAGATCTGTTCTCCTTCACCCTGAAACACTGCCGTGCATTGAATTTTCCCTTTTCCCCTCCCTGAGTGGGCAGAAATACGATGGGCTGAATGGTCTCCTTCTGTGCTGCATCATTCAATAATTAGAGTTAAGTCTACATTCTTATTCAATGATACTTCACTGTTACATGAACCATTGATTGCCCTGCAGTGAATCATCGCAGTAGTCTGATAGACTGATCAAGATTGGGAAGTCGATGGCCTAGTGGTATTATCGCTAGATTATTAATCCAGAAACTGAGCTAATGTTCTGCGGACCCGGGTTCGAATCCCACCACGGCAGATGGTGGAATTTGAATTCAATAAAAAAAATCTGGAATTAAGAATCTACTGATGACCATGAAACCATTGTCGATTGTCGGAAAAACCCATCTGATTCACTAATGTCCTTTAGGGAAGGAAATCTGCCGTCCTTACCCGGTCTGGCCTACATGTGACTTCAGAACCATAGCAATGTGGTTGACTCTCAATTGCCCTCGGGCAACTAGGGATGGGCAATAAATGCTGGCCAGCCAGTGACGCCCATGTCCCACGAATGAATAAAAAAGACCTTTATAATCTTCACACCCTCTCCCCCTCCCCCAGGAATCTTGGCAGGTTCCGTTGACCCTGGAACCATTGAGCCCTGGGACTTGCCCTCACCTTTATCAGGAAACACTATGACTGGACAAATAATGAATGTTAGCAGCTCATGTACTCAGCAACCCACTGCCACATTGACAGGTACGACTGTCGGCTGGAGATAATAACATCCAGATCATCCAAGAGATGCTCCTGAAGTTACATCAAATTGGAAATGACAATGCACATGTTCTCTTGTGTTCCGACAGCTGCCAACTCTTGAAGATCAGGTCCTGTTGCAAATAATTATTTAAAAAAGTGATAACATTTACACATCTGACATCGTACATGTCTCTTTTCGAAAGCCGCCCACCTTAAGCATTAAAAAAATTCCTAGTCTTTACGCTCTCAATATTCCACACAAAAACAGTAAACTCTGGGAAAACTCGACAGATCTGGCAGTGTCCGTGGAGAAAGAAACAGAGTTAGCATTTCAAGTCCGTCTGATTCTTCTTCAGAGCTAACAAGAGGGGGAAATGTGTCAATGAAAGGTGAAGGATTCTTCGAATATCCCAGGAATTTTTTGTCTCAATGCAAAATAAACCCCCCCCCCCCCCCCCTTGCTCACAGGGCCATCTGTCACTTGTTCCTCACTTTGCTTTCGACTGAGCACTGATCTTTATTCTCCCATTAACACATTCAGATATCTCACCTTTATGCATCTATCACTGCCTTCTCCCGCCATTAATACTTTCTCTGTCTCGTGACCTACACATCTTTGTTGCAATCTCCCCCAGCTCCCACCAATGGGGGCGGCACGGTGGCACAGTGGTTAGCACTGCTGCATCACAGTGCCAGGGACCCGGGTTCAATTCCGGCCTCGGGTCACTGTCTGTGTGGAGTTTGCACGTTCTCCCCATGTCTGCGTGGGTTTCCTCCGGGTGCTTCGGTTTCCTCCCACACTCCAAAGATGTGCAGGGTTAGGTGGATTGGCCATGCTAAACTGCCCTTAATGTCCCAAGACATGCAGGTTAGGGGGATTAGTGAGATACATACTTGGGGTTACAGGGAAGAGGTCTGGGCAGGATTTCCCCTGAGTGTAAGGGGGATTAAGTGGGGTTACAAGGACAGGGCGGGTGGGATTGTTGTCGGTGCAGACTCAATGGGCTGAATGGCCTTCTTCTCTACTGTAGGGATTCTATAACCACTGACCTTCTCCTCTGCAGAGTCATACAGTCTTGAAACATTAACTGTGTTTTCTCTCTCCACAGATCCTGCCCCCGACCTGTTGGGTTTTTCCAGCATTTTCTGTTTTTGTTTCAGATTTCCAGCACCCGCAGCATTGTGCTTTTATTTCGTGTGAGGAGCATTTGAGGACTCTGAGTCTGTATTCGATGGAGTTTAGAAGGATGAGGGGGGAATCTCATTGAAACTTACAGAATACTGAAAGGCCTGGATAGAGTGCAGGTGGGGAAGATATTTCCATTAGTGGGAGAGACTAAGATCCGAGGGCACAGCCTCAGAGTAAAGGAATGACCCTTTAGAACTGAGATGAGGAGGAATTTCTTCAGCCAGAGGGTGGTGAATCTGTGGAATTCATTGCCACAGAAGGCTATGGAGACAAGGTCATTGAGTGTCTTTAAGATTTGATTTGATTTGACTTGATTTAATTTAATTTAATTTGATTTGATTTGATTTATTATTGTTGCATGTATTAGCATACAATGAGAAATATTGTCTCTTGCGTGCTATACAGACAAAGCATACCGTTCATAGAGAAGGAACTGAGAGAGTGCAGAATGTAGTGTTACAGTCATAGCTAGGATGTAGAGAAAGATCACCTTGATGCAAGGTAAATCAATTCAAAAGTCTGACAGCAGCAGGAAGAAGCTGTTCTTGAGTCGGTCGGTACGTGACCTCAGACTTTTGTATCTTTTTCCTGACGGAAGAAGGTGGAAGAGAGAATGTCCGGGATGCGTGGGGTTCTTAATTATGCTGGCTGCTTTTCCGAGGCAGCGGGAAGTGTAGAAAGAGTCAATGGATGGGAGGCTGGTTTGCGTGATGGATTGGGCTACATTCACGGCCTTTTGTAGTTTCTTGAGGTCTTGGGCAGAGCAGGAGCCATACCAAGCTGTGATACAACCAGAAAGAATGCTTTCTATGGTGCATCTGTAAAAGTTGGTGAGAGTCGTAGCTGACATGCCAAATTTCCTTAGTCTTCTGAGAAAGTAGAGGCGTTGGTGGGCAACATGGACCTCAGATTGTTGTAAAGAGAGATAAAGACAGAGATAAATAGGTTCTTAATTGGTAAGGGGATCAAAGGGTACAGGAAAAAGGCGGGAGAATGGGATTGAGAAGTATTTTAAGCATGATCGGATGGTGGAACAGATTTGTGGGCCAAATGGCCTTGGATTGACTTGGACAGGTTAGGAGAGTAAGCAAAGAAGTGGCTGATGGAATACAATGTGGGAAAGTGTGAGATTACGCACTTTGGTGGGAAGAATAGAGGCATAGATTATTTTCTAAATGGGGAAAGGATTCGGAAATCTGAAGCACAAAGGGACTTGGGAGTCCTGGTTCAGGACTCTTTTAAGGTTAACGTGCAGGTTCAGTCGGCAGTTAGGAAGGAAATTCAATGTTGGCATTCATATCGAGAGGGCTGGAATACAAGAGTATGGATGTACTTCTGAGGCTGTATAAGGCTCTGGTCACACCCCATTTGGGATATTGTGAACAGCTTTGGGCCCCATATCTAAGAAAGGATGTGCTGACCTTGGAGGGGGGGTCCAGAGGAGGTTCACAAGAATGATCCCAGGATGAAGGGTTTTACATATGAGGAACGGTTGAGGAGTCTGGGTCTATACTCGATGGAGTTTAGAAGGATGAGGGGGGATCTTATTGAAACTTACAGAATACTGAGAGGCCTAGGTAGAGTGAACGTGGAGAGGATGTTTCCACTAGTGGGAGAGACTAGAACTCGAGGGGAGAGCCTCAGAGTGAAGGGACGATCCTTTAAAACAAATGAGGAGGAAACTCTTCAGCCAGAGGGTGGTAAATCTGTGGAACTCTTTGCCGCAGAGGGCTGTGGAGGCCAGGTCATTGAGTGTCTTTAAGACAGAGATAGATAGGTTCTTGATTAATAAGGGGATCAAGGGTTATGGGGAGAAGGCAGGAGAATGGGGATGAGAAAAATATCAGCCATGATTGAATGGCGGAGCAGACTCGATGGGCCGAATGGCCTAATCCTACTCCTTTATCTCTTATGATCTCAACCTTCCAGTTCTGTTTTCTATATTCCTGCGCTTCTTAAATGGGGGATACTGGTGACAGGATTGATCTAGGATTAGAGCAACTTCCAACACAATATTAGGCGTTCGGCCCAATTGGCTTATACTGATATTTCAGTCTCCTCCCTCTCCTCTTTATCTCACTCCATCATCATATTCTTTGATTCTATATTTCTTTATTAGATTCTCTCTGAGGTATTGCCGCTGTTCACCTCAATCACTCTGTGTGGGAGTGAGTTTCACATTCTCACAACTTTCTGGGTAAATGAAGTTTCTCCTGAATTCCTTATTGGCGCATAATGTGACTACCTCATATTCATTGCATTAAATTCTGGTCTCTCGTGAAAGAGGACACATCTCCTCTATGTCACCCCTGTCAAAAACATAAAGAACTTGAAACCCTAGTTTTGGTCCCTTACCTCAGAAAGGATATTATTGCCATGGAAGGAATGTAATGAAGGTTCACCAGACTTGTTCCTGGGATGGTGGGACTGTCTTATAGAGTCATAGAGGTTTACAGCATGGAAACAGGCCCTTCAGGCCAACTTGTCCATGCTGCCTTTTCTTTTCTAAGCTAGTCCCAATTGCCATGTTTGGTCCATATCCCTCTATACCCATCTTACCCATGCAACTGTCTAAATGCTTTTTAAAAGACAAAATTGTACCCGCCTCTTCTGCTACCTCTCGGAGCTTGTTCCAGGCACTCGCCACCATTCATAGTGAAGGAAAGGAGAGAGTGCAGAATGTAGTGTTACAGTCATAGCGAGGGTGTAGAGAAAGATCAACTTAGTGCGAGGTAGGTCCATTCAAAAGTCTGACGGCAGCAGGGAAGAAGCTGTTCTTGAGTTGGTTGGTACGTGACCTCAGACTTTTGTACCTTTTTCCTGACGGAAGAAGGTGGAAGAGATTCTTAATTATGCTGGCTGCTTTGCCGAGGCAGCGGGAAGTGTAGACAGAGTCACCCTGTGCGTGAAGAAATTGCTGCTTGGTGGGGGGCGAGGCGGGGGAGGGGGGGGGGGGGGTGAGTGGCGGGGGTGGGGCATTCCTGCCTGGCTCTGGGATTCCAGATCAGCTCAGTACGTTTCAGAAGAACTATTTCTCGGTCGTGGGTTGCCACATGCGAGGACTTTCATGGTACATTGTTCCCTGTGGCAAAGCTGAATTTATAAACAGCAAACAGCGCTTGCTAATTTCAAAATCAAAGTTTATTGGCGTGGGTCACTTCATCAAAAGTAAAAAATAATCAAGGGTCTCGGAATCAGTGTGAGAATATTTGCCGCACTGTTGAACCTCACACACGCTGGGCCAAACCCGACATTCATTACAATTTATTTCACTTAAAACCCACTGACAGGATTCACCAAGTCGAGGCGTTCAGAGCGGCAAAGTGTTGGCCTACGAGATGTGAAAAATGAAGATCAATTGGACTGTGTCGAGTTTTAATGAAAAATCATGATATGCAGGAGAAAGAAGATCTTTGTCTCTATTACAATGGATTTCGACTTCATGGTCTGTGTAAATCGCCTCACATGAGATGGAGCCTGTGGGTAATATTCCCCCCCCCCCCCCCCCCCCCCCCTACCTCCACCCCTCACCCCACCCTTCTGCAGCATCTTTTGATGAGCTATTTTACCCAATCAATAAGTTTGAATGATCTACATGTGCCTAGCAGCGGATGATCTACGGCATTGGCTGACTTTTCACAATTGTGATGAATGATCTTTGTGATACTTTAATGAACGGCTGGGAAAAATCTAAAAATTGCGTGCGTCTTGCCACCTCGAGAATTTTTAGGACTAAAATAAATCTTTTGAAGCTTATCACTTCCACAAGACCCTGATACTGAAAGAACCCCTGCTTTCCTGGGCACAGAGAGGGACAAGTTGGCTGACAGGCTGATTTTTTTTTGCTTGCGATCGTCGACTTATTAAATGAAAAAATATTCACGATTGATAACAATACAGTTGCCAGGGGAAGGATAAATTTCTTGGTGATTAATGTAGTGCTATTTCGCATGATTGTAACATCAAAGCATATTGGAAAAACAGTTTCTGTCACGCTGACACACTGAATATGTCTTTATCTGCATATTAAAATTACTACAAAATAAGGATTAATATGGGGTTCATATCCAAGTGTGAGGCTACTGCAAATATCGTTAAATAGAAATGATTTTGAAAAAAAAAATGACTTAATAATACCTGTCATATGGAATATGTTTGCACCTAACTCAGTATACTATTTGTACAATAAAGGAAAGATATAACACAATTTTTGCAGGATTGAGGGTAGGAGGCTGTGGAGATTGAACAAACTAGATAGCTTTATTAAAAATAAAACAAAATACTACGGATGCTGGAATCAGAAACAAAAACAGAAAATGCTGGAAAATCTCAGCAGGTCTGACAGCATCTGTGGGGAGAGAAAAGACATGATGTGGAGATGCCGGCGTTGGACTGGGGTAAACACAGTAACAGTTTTAACAACACCAGGTTAAAGTCCAACAGGTTTATTTGGTAGCAAATGCCATTAGCTTTCGGAGTGCTGCTCCTTCATCCACTCCATCTGACGAAGGACCAGCGCTCCGAAAGCTAATGGTATTTGCTACCAAATAAACCTGTTGGACTTTAATCTGGTGTTGTTAAAACTGTTACGGAGAGAATAGAGCCAACGTTTTGAGTCTGGATGACCTTTCGATTCATTTGTGGGACATGGGCGTCGCTGGCTGGCCAGCATTTATTGCCCATTCCGAGTTGCCCTGCCCGAGGACAGTTGAGAGTCAGTTACATTGCTGTGGCTTTGGACTCACATGTAGGCCAGACCAGGTAAGGATGGAAGATTATCTTCCCTAAAGGACATTAGTGAACCAGATGGGTTTTTCCGACAATTGACAATGGCTTCATGATCATCAGTAGCTTCTTAATTCCAGATATTTTTTATTGAATTCAAATTCCACCACCTGTCGTGGCGGGATTCGAACCCGGGTCCCCAGAACATTAGCTGAGTTTCTGAATTATAGTCCAGTGATAATACCACAAGGCTATCACCTGCCCAAAAGTGCAAGAAACCTAAAGTTAATTTATTGGTCACAAGTAGTCTTACATTAACACTGCAATGAAGTTACTGTGAAAATCCCCCAGTCACCACACTTTGGTGCCTGTTCAGGTACACCAAGGGAGAATTTAGCACGGCCAATGCACCTAACCAGCACATCTTTGGACTGTGGGAGGGACCCACGCAGACACGGGAGAATGTGCAAACTCCACACAGACGGTGACCCAAGCCGGGAATTGAACCCGGATCCCTGACGCTGTGAGGCAGCAGTGCTAACCACTGCGCCATCATGCCGCGGCCTACCACCATTTGCACCGTTGCAATTGTACAGGGTGTCGTGCAGCCTCACCTGGAATACTGCATACAGTTTTGGTCCCCTTACCTTCAAAAGGGTAGAGTAATATTGGAGGCAGTCCAAAGGAGATTCATCAGACTAATTCCTGGGATGAGAGGGTTGTTCTATCATGAGTGACTAGATAATCTTGGTCTGTATTCCTTGGAGTTTGGAAGAGTAAGGGGTGACCTTACTCAAACATAAAAGATCCTGAGGGGGTTTGACAGGGTGGATGGTGAGATGTTTTCACTCGTGGGGGAGTTTTGAACAAGGGGACAGAGCTACAAGATAATGGGCCGGACATTTAAAACTGAAGTGTGTAGAAATTTCTTCTCTCAGAGAGTGGTGAATCTCTGGAATTCTCTGCCCCAAAGGGTGGTGGAGGCTGGATCATTAGAAGTATTTAAAGTGGAGGTGGATAAATATTTGATAGATCGAGGAATAGAGGGGCTATCCTGAGATTGATGTCATAGTTTGGACTCACAGACAGCCCTGATCCCCCCCCTCTCCGCCACACCTCCCCCCTCCACCCAGAAAATTCAGCCCACACTCACAATGTGTATCGCAAAAAAGACAATGGGGTGAATTTTCCTGTTCCGCCGGCCTACCACGGGAATCAGAGCGGGCGAGGGGCGGACCATGGAAATGTCCATTGACTTCGGGTGGGATTTTCCAGTTTTGGGGAGAACACGACCAGAAAATCCCACCCAAAGGCCAGGAAATCTCTCAGAGCTGATGCGAATCCTGCACTGTAACTGTACAGGAGGTACGGCGGGAATTCCCGTTTGTGCACGGATCCCACGCTTGCGGAAACGGGGAAGCGTGGCTCCGTGGAATTTCCCGGCTATGAGGTAGGAGGTTCCTTTTCCCCAGTCTGCTGGCTGGTCTCCCATTGTGATTACAATGTCAAAAAGTCGGTTCCTTGATCAAACTTCACCATCTCTCTGGTTAACCTCAGGCCCCTAACGGTCCCTTTTGTGTAGAGCAGCCATTGAAACAGCAGGGCGCTCTGCCACTGGAGTCTGAGCGGAGAAAAGATACAATTCTCCACGTCGCTTTGGAAAGTACAAAGCTGACCACATGTGGGAAATCCAGCAGTCACATCACACACTTACTTTTCAAACAGTACTTACCAATCCTTCTTATTTTAAAACCTGGGTGTCACACGCAAACCCAGTATTTGTTGCCCATCTCTACTTGCCCTCGAACTGGGAGTGTCAGTTACAAGAGGGCGCAGGTTTGAGGTGAGAGGTGGTAAGTTTAGGGGAGGTGTGCGGGGAAAGTTTTTCACTCGAACACACTGCCAGTGGAGGTGGTGGAAACAGGCACATTAGCAACGTTCAAGACATGTCTTGATAGACACGTGAATGGCAGGCGATCAGAGGGATAGGAACTGTACATCGATGAAGGCTTGGTGGGCCAAAGGGCCTGTTCCTGTGCTGCATTGTTAGGGAATTGGATAAATATTCAAAAAGGAAAAAAAAATGCAGGGCTGCAGGGAAACAGGAGGGCAGTGGGACTAATTAGACAGATCGCAAGCAATCAGAGCAGGAGTAGGCCATTCTGCCCATCAAGCCTGCTACACCATTTGATAAGATCATGGCTGATCTGATTGTGGTCTCAACTACACTTTCCTATGGGACTCCCTTGTCAATCAAAAATCTGTCGAACTCAGTCTGGAATATATTCAGTGATCCAGCCCCCACTGCTCGCTGTGGGAGAGAATTCCAAACACAAACAACCGCCCCCCCACTCCGGGAGAAGAAATCCCTTCTTATCACTGTCTTAAATGGGAGGGGAGGGATTTTGAAACTGTGTCCCCCTAGTTTTAGACACCCTTAATGAGGAACAGGGCCATTCAGCCCCTCAAGCCTGCTCCGCCATTCAATGCGATCCTGGCTGATCTCAGCTCACACTCAATTCCATTTCCCTGCCCGTTCTCCATGACCCTTCACCCCATTGCTAATTAAAAATCTGTCTAACTCCTCCTTAAATTTACTCACTGTCCCAGCATCCACCGCACTTTGGGGTAGCGAATTCCACAGATTCACCCCCGTTGGGAGAAGTAGTTTCTCCTCAACTCTGTTTAAATTGCTATCCCTTATCCTAAGACTATGACCTCTCGTCCTAGAATGCCCCACACGAGGAAGCATCCGCTCCACGTCTAGTTTGTCAATCCCTCTGATCATCTTGTATACCTCAAATAGATCTCCTCTCATTCTTCTAAACTCCAGGGAGTATCGGCCAAAACGGCTCTGCCGCTGAGGAACCTGCCACAGGGTCAGGGGTCACCGTTGGTGGTCTTGGAAGATCCCACAGTTGGGAAGGGGCCAGAAAATCCCACCCATTGATTCTATCAATATTGAGGGAAACAGACATTCAGGATGATCTCTTGGAAGATACTTAGACTTCCCAAAGGTTTAAAATCGATTGAACTTACTGCTCAGGTGGCTTTGTGTATTCTTAAACTGGATACCTCTTTAAAGTTAAAGTTTATTTATTAGTCAAAAATAGGCTTACACTAACACTGCGATGAAGTTACTGTGAAAATCCCCTAGTTGCCACACTCCAGTGCCTGTTCGGGTACACTGAGGGAGAATTTAGCATGGCCAATGCACCTAACCAGCACATCTTTCGGACTGTAGGAGGAAACCAGAGCACCTGGAGGAAACCCACGCAGACACGGGGAGAACATGCAGACTCCACACAGACAGTGACCCAAGGCCAGAATTGAACCCGGGTCCCTGGCACTGTTAGCAGCGCTAACCACTGTGCCACCGAGTCGCCCACAATTGAGATGGTGCAATTTGAATTCAATTTTTAAAAAATATCTGGAATTAAGAATCTACTGATGACCATGAAACCATTGTCGATTGTCGTAAAAACCCATCTGGTTCACTAATGTCCTTTAGGGAAGGGAATCTGCCGTCCTTACCCAGCCTGGCCTACATGTGACTCCAGAGCCACAGCAATGTGGTTCACTCTCAACTTGCCTCCAAGGGCAACTAGGGATGGGCAATAAATGCTGGCCAGCCAGCGACGCCCATGTCCCACGAATGAATAAAGAAAAAGTATTGGCCAGGACAATGGCCAATGACTCCCCTTCAAAATAGTCCCATGGAATTGTGGTAATTGTGGTAAGGGGCTGCATGGTAGCACAGTGGTTAGCACTGCTGCTTCACAGCTCCAGGGTCCCGGGTTCGATTCCCGGCTCGGGTCACTGTCTGTGTGGAGTTTGCACATTCTCCTCGTGTCTGCGTGGGTTTCCTCCGGGTGCTCCGGTTTCCTCCCACAGTCCAAAGATGTGCGGGTTAGGTTGATTGGCCAGGTTAAAAATTGCCCCTTAGAGTCCTGGGATGCGAATGTTAGAGGGATTAGTGGGTAAATATGTGGGGGTAGGGCCAAGGTGGGATTGTGGTCGGTGCAGACCCGATGGGCCGAATGGCCTCCTTCTGCACTGTAGGGTTTCTATGATTTCTATGATTTCTATGAATTGTGCACAGCCACCTGGCAGAATAGACACGTTTCAGATCTGACCCCCAAAAAAGAAACAACAACACTCCCCACACTGCCACACTCCCTCCGCAATGCACTCAGGACATGTGGAAGTTAAATTGCAGCAATTATGGCAGACAGCTCTGTCAGCACGAATGGAAAGTGCTTATGTACAGTGATGCACTATCAATCAAGCAAAGACTAGTTTGTATGCAAGAACAAATAGGCTTTTATTAGCAAAAGACTTGGAGCACACCCATGCCGATGAACTGGTCCAGAGACTGAGGCAGGGGATGGGGAGTAGTCATCTTTATACCTGAACCAGGGGGGGAGGAGTCCCAGGCAGGGCCGGCAGGGGCATGTCCAGGCAAGTCACACACACACAGGCAATAAGCTAACAGTGGTTTACCACTTGCAGACAAGGCCTGAGTGAGGTCAGCGGTTGTTTATTCAGAGAAGTGACTAATCTAACCTTGTGTCAGTTTCTTGATGAATCTTGGACTCATGTCACACTACATAGAACCCCCACCATTTGGCCTGGTCTTGCAAAATCCTACTAACAGTCCTGGCTTGAGACAATTCACACCTCTTTAACCTGTGATTATCCCTCTCTCCACACGCATTGTCTGTACCTGTAAAGACCTGATTACCTGTAAAGACTCGCATTCCAACCATTATCTTGCAATTGAATCTGTGTCTATATATGCCATGTTTATGAAATCTACTTCTCCACTCACCTGATGAAGGAGCAGTACTCTGAAATCTCTGATTCCAAATAAACCTGTTGGACTTTAACCTGGTGTTGTGAGACTTCTTACTGTGCCCAACCCAGTCCAACACCGATCTCCACATCATAGAACAGAGGCAAATGGGTCAAATGAAAATACTGAAAGCAAGCGCCGTTAATTACTTCAGTTCCTCTGTATCGCACAGCCATGACTGAAGATTTTTCGTTTGAAGGAATGTGGTCATCTCCCAGGAATAACCCCGTCCAAACTTCATTTCATTGCAAGCTTGTGCAGGGCAGAACAAGGCACTGTTTGGCAGGATATATTCATGTTGCAAAGGCCTGACTGATGTTATCATGAAAGCAGCACCCCTCAGGCCACTTTCTCGATTACGAGACTTGGAGGAACATCTGTCAGGTATTGGAGATTCTCAGCTGTTGCCCTTGAAGCACGTGGGGGGAAGGCGGGTGGGGGGGGGGAGGGAGGCGGCAGGGGGGTGGGTGGGGGAGGGGGGAGGCGGTGGTCAAGAGCCATGACAGCAGAGGGCACCTTTGACTGCATGCCAGCCATCTGGCTAATTATGAATATTCCCCTAAGAACATAGACATAGAACATAGAACAGTACAGCACAGAACAGGCCCTTCGGCCCACGATGTTGTGCCGACCTTCATCTGAAACCAAGATCAAGCTATCCCACTCCCTACCATCCTGGTGTGCTCCATGTGCCTATCCAATAACCGCTTAAATGTTCCTAAAGTGTCTGACTCCACTATCACTGCAGGCAGTCCATTCCACACCCCAACCACTCTCTGCGTGAAGAACCTACCTCTGATATCCTTCCTATATCTCCCACCATGAACCCTATAGCTATGCCCCCTTGTAATAGCTCCATCCACCCGAGGAAATAGTCTTTGAACGTTCACTCTATCTATCCCCTTCATCATTTTATAAACCTCTATTAAGTCTCCCCTCAATCTCCTCCGCTCCAGAGAGAACAGCCCCAGCTCCCTCAACCTTTCCTCATAAGACCGACACTCCAAACCAGGCAGCATCCTGGTAAATCTCCTCTGCACTCTCTCCAGCGCTTCCACATCCTTCTTATAGTGAGGTGACCAGAACTGCACGCAATATTCCAAATGCGGTCTCACCAAGGTCCTGTACAGTTGCAGCATAACCCCACGGCTCTTAAACTCCAACCCCCTGTTAATAAAAGCTAACACACTATATGCCTTCTTCACAGCTCTATCCACTTGAGTGGCAACCTTTAGAGATCTGTGGATATGGACCCCAAGATCTCTCTGTTCCTCCACAGTCTTCAGAACCCTACCTCTGACCCTGTAATCCACATTTAAATTTGTCCTACCAAAATGAATCACCTCACATTTATCAGGGTTAAACTCCATTTGCCATTTTTCAGCCCAGCTTTGCATCCTATCTATGTCTCTTTGCAGCCTACAACACCCCTCCACCTCATCCACTACTCCACCAATCTTGGTGTCATCAGCAAATTTACTGATCCACCCTTCAGCCCCCTCCTCTAAGTCATTAATAAAAATCACAAAGAGCAGAGGACCAAGCACCGATCCCTGCGGCACTCCGCTAGCAACCTGCCTCCAGTCCGAAAATTTTCCATCCACCACCACCCTCTGTCTTCGATCAGATAGCCAGTTACCTATCCAATCGGCCAACTTTCCCTCTATCCCACACCTCCTCACTTTCATCATAAGCCGACCATGGGGGACCTTATCAAACGCCTTACTAAAATCCATGTATATGACATCAACCGCCCTACCTTCATCAACACACTTAGTTACCTCCTCAAAAAATTCTATCAAATTTGTGAGGCACGATTTGCCCTTCACAAATCCGTGCTGACTATCCCGGATTAATCCGCATCTTTCTAAATGGTCGTAAATCCCATCCCTAAGGACCTTTTCCATCAATTTACCAACCACTGAAGTCAGACTAACCGGTCTATAATTACCAGGGTCATTTCTATTCCCTTTCTTAAACAGAGGAACAACATTTGCCACTCTCCAGTCCTCTGGCACCATCCCCGTGGACAGCGAGGACCCAAAGATCAAAGCCAAAGGCTCTGCAATCTCATCCCTCGCCTCCCAAAGAATCCTAGGATACATTTCATCAGGCCCAGGGGACTTATCGACCTTCAGTTTATTCAAAACTGCCAATACATCCTCCCTCCGAACATCTATTTCCTCCAGCCTATTAGCCTGTAACACCTTCTCTTCCTGAAAAACATGGCCCCTCTCCTTGGTGAACACTGAAGAAAAGTATTCATTCATCACCTCGCCTATCTCTACTGATTCCATACACAAGTTCCCACCACTGTCCTTGACCGGCCCTAACCCCACCCTGGTCATTCTTTTATTCCTCACATAAGAGTAAAAAGCCTTGGGGTTTTCCTTGATCCGACCCGCCAAGGACTTCTCATGTCCCCTCCTAGCTCTCCTCAGCCCCTTTTTCAGCTCATTCCTTGCTAACTTGTAACCCTCAATCGAGCCATCTGAACCTTGTTTCCTCATCCCTACATAAGCTTCCCTCTTCCTTTTCACAAGACATTCCACCTCTTTTGTGAACCACGGTTCCCTCACTCGGCCATTTCCTCCCTGCCTGACAGGGACATACCTATCAAGGACACCCAGTATTTGTTCCTTGAAAAAGTTCCACTTTTCATCAGTGCCTTTCCCTGACAGTTTCTGTTCCCATCTTATGCCCCCTAATTCTTGCCTAATCGCATCATAGTTACCTCTCCCCCAATTGTAAGCCTTGCCCTGCCGTCCGGCCCTATCCCTCTCCATTGCAATAACAAAAGACACCCGAATTGTGGTCACTATCTCCAAAGTTCTCTCCCACAACCAAATCTAACACTTGGCCCGGTTCATTTCCCAGTACCAAATCCAATGTGGCCTCACCCCTTGTCGGCCTATCCACATATTGTGTCAGGAAACCCTCCTGCACACACTGCACAAAAAGTGCCCCATCCAAACTATTCGACCTACAAAGGTTCCAATCAATATTTGGAAAGTTAAAGTCCCCCATGACAACTACCCTGTGACCCCCACACGTATCCATAATCTGCTTAGCAATTTCTTCCTCCACATCTCTATTACTATTTGGGGGCCTATAGTAAACTCCTAACAACGTGACCGCTCCTTTCCTGTTTCTAACTGCAGCCCATATTACCTCAGTGTGCATATCCCCCACAAAGTGCTTTTCCGCAGCCGTTAAACTATCCTTGATTAACAATGCTACTCCTCCACCTCTTTTACCAGCTTCCCTACACTTAGTGAAACATCTATACCCCGGAACGTCCAACAACCATTCCTGTCCTTGTTCTACCCACGTCTCCATAATGGCCACAACATCGTAGTCCCAAGTAGCAATCCACGCCCCAAGTTCATCCACCTTGTTCCGGATGCTCCTTGCATTGAAGTAGACACACTTCAACCCATCTTCCTGTCTACCGGTACCCACCCTTGACCTTGATACCTTCCCCAATATCTCACCACCCTCAACACTGACTTCCGGACTACAACTCCTTTTCCCACTCCCCTGACAAATTAGTTTAAATCCCCCTGAAGAGCCGTAGCAAATTTCCCTCCCAGGATATTGGTGCCCCTCTGGTTCAGGTGCACCCCGTCCTGTTTGTAGAGGTCCCACCTTCCCCAGAACGTGTTCCAATTATCCACGGATCTGAAACCCTCCCTCCTGCACCATCCCTGCAACCACATGTTTAAGTGCACTCTCTCCCTGTTCCTCAACTCGCTATCACGTGGCACCGGTAGCGTACCAGAGATGACCACATGTTTTGTCTTTGCTCTCAGCTTCCAGCCCAGCTCCCGAAATTCCTGTTTTAAATCCCCGTCCCTTCTCTTACCTATGTCGTTGGTACCAATGTGTACCACGACTTGTGACTGTTTCCCCTCCCCCTTAAGAATCCGGAAAACACGGTCCGAGACGTCACGGACCCTGGCATCCGCTAGGCAACAAACCATCCTCGAGTCTCTTTTGCTGCCACAGAACCTCCTATCTATCCCTCTAACTAACGAGTCCCCAATAACTATTGCCCTCCCGCTCTCCTCCTTACCCTCCTGAGCCACAGGGACGGACTCAGTGCCGGAGATCCTCTCACTGCGGCTCACCACTGGTATGTCGTCCCCCTCAACCAAAGCGGAATACTTATTCCAAAGCGGAATACTTATTGCTAAGGGGAACGACCACAGGGGATCCCTGCACCGACTGCTTCTTCCCAGCCCCTCTCACTGTCACCCATCTATTTTCATTCCGCGGAGTAACTGTATCCCTGAAGCTTCTGTCTATGGCCATCTCTGCATCCCTAATGATCCTAAGTTCCTCCAACTCCAGCTCCAGTTCCCTTACACGGCTTTGGAGGAGCTGCAGATGGATGCACTTCCCACAGGTATAATCAGCAGGGACACTGACGTCGTCCCTCACCTCGAACATAGTGCAAGAGGAACATTGCACTGCCTTCACACCCATCCTCTCTAGATACCTTGCCAGTACCAGGTAGAAACAGCAAAAAATGAATTAACTCACCCCTGCTCGCCCAAGCCCTGTGAGCCAAAGCCCTACAGCTCTCACTCTGCCCCCTGCTCACTCTGCTGCCCGCTAACGACGCTGCCCGCTCAAAAGTGCGGCCTACTTTTAAACCCTCCAAAAACCTTCCCAGACTCCTGCTGGGCCCACTTCCTGTTTTGAAAAAAAAAACCTCCGATTTTTTACACAAATTTAACTTAAAATAAATAAATAAATGTAGTGAACAAACCAAGAGAACAGGAAAGGCAGCAGGACTGAGAGAAGAAATGGCAACTTGCAGCAAACCTGGCAAAGGTAGAATTCTTAGCATCTATTCACACGCAGTAGATGTGTGGATGTTTAGGCTATTCAGGAATCTCAGTGAATGGTTGAGGGATAGGTGGGGAGGGGTGGGGAGGTCTAGGTGGTCACTTACAGGAAGCTCTCCAGCATTGCACTTTGAGGAATGTTACGATCCCAGTTGGTGTTACCAGTGATTTTTTTTATTATTCATTCATTCATGGGAGGTGGGTTTTGCTGGCAGGGCCAGCAATTATTGCCCATCCCTAATTGCCCTAGAACTGAACTGAGCAGCTTGCTAGGCCAGTTCAAATAGGCCAGACCGGGTAAGGATGGCAGATTTCCTTCCCTAAATGACATTAGTGAACCAGATGGGTTTTTCCGACAATCGACAATGGTTTCATGGTCATCAGTCGACTTTTCATTTCTGATTTCCTATTGAATTGAAATTTCAGCATCTGCCATCCAGTGACAAAACAACTATGCCACTGCCCCTGCTCCCTGCTACCAGTCCCACCCCCCCCCCTCTCTTCCCCGCGCCCCCCCCCCCCCCCCCAATTATTACACTGTGAACCGACTGATGTCACTGGGGATTCTGGCTTCCACACAGGTGTTTCCAAACTCCGCACTCAAAAAGACAAGTTTTTGAATCTTCTTACAAGCAATGCTTCCCTTCAGCTGTTCTCAGCAAGGATCCACCTCCAGATTTTCCAGCTTTCCTTTCAGTTTTCCTTTGTCTTGAATTGCCACAAAATTTCAAACTTTTACACTAATCTCGCAGGTATTTAGTGCCCAACCGAATACTATCGCTCTAAAGACTGGAATAGTGGCACCAACCTGACAATTTCTTCAGATATCTGCCTTTTCTCTCGCCAATTTTACACAGGCCTGCACCTTCAGCCCCGTCTTTAGCTTCAATGAACAGTACCCTCTTCAAATTCCAGTTCCTGTTTTCCTATCAACTTCAATCTTCATGGAAATCTCTCCCTCTATTCTCTCCTTTCTAGAACTGGCTGCGCTTTAGATTCCGAAACTTGCTTTCTTGCCCATTACTTCATAGTTAGAGTTTCCTACTTCTAGCAAAGCTGTGAGAGCTGTCTTCTCTCCCACAGTCTCACCTCAACTGCTCTTAAGTTCAGTCCAACACAATCACAAGCTCTGTCTTGCCTAAAGAGGCCCCTGGTTGCTAAGCAACATCTCATTCTTTCTCCAAGCTCCTGTTTACTTTATATGTCATGGAACTCTCTCAGCACAACATGGACACAATATAAACTGAAAGCAAAAACCCCCACGCATACAAACACCTTTATTTAACATTAATCTAACTAGAGTTACAAAAGGGAAATCATGCTTCACGAATCTATTGGAATTCTTTGAGGATGTAACTAGTTGAGTTGACCAAGGAGACCCAGTGGGTGTGGTTTATTTACTATGTAAATGTAAAGCACATGGGATTGTAGGTAATATCTTGAGATGGTTAGCAGATAAGAAGCAAAGAGTTGGCATAAATGGGTCTTTTTCTGACTGGCAGTCAGTGACTAGTGGGGTTCTGCAAGGATCTGTGCTGAGACCCCAATTATTCACATTACATATTAATGATTTGGAAGAGGGAACGAAATATATTATCTCCAAATTTGCAGAAGACACAAGTTGGGTGGGAGGGTGAGCTGTGAGGAGGATGCAGAGATACTTCAGCGTGATTTGGGCAGGCTGAGTGTGTGGGCATCTGCATGGCAGATGCAGTATAATGTGGATAAATGTGAGGTTATCCACTTAGATAGCAATAATAGGAAAACAAATTATGACTTGAATGGGTGTAAGTTGAGTGAGGTGGGTACTCAACGAGATCTTGGTGTCCTCATGCATCAGTCGCTGAAAGTGGCAAATGGTATGTTTGCCTTCATAGCAAGAGGATTTGAGAATAGGGATAGGGATGTTTTGCTGCAATTGTATCGGGCGTTGGTGAGGCTACACCTGGAGTATTGTGTGCAGTTTTGTTGTCTTTATCCGAGGAAGGATGTCCTTGCTATAGAGGGAGTGCAGCGAAGGTTTACCAGACTGATTCCTGGGATGGCAGGTCTGTCATATGAGGAGAGACTAAGTCGGTTAGGATTAGATTCACTGGAGTTTAGAAGAATGAGAGAGGATCTCATAGAAACTTATAAAATTCTAACAGGGTTAGACAGGGTAGATTCAGAAAGAATATTCTCAGTGGTGGGGGAGTCCAAAACTAGGGGTCATAGTTTGAGGATAAGGGGTAAACCTTTTAGAACTGAGGTGAGGAGAAATTTCTTCACCCAGAAGAATGTATGGAATTCGCTACCACAGAAAGTAGTTGAGGCCAAAATGTTGTCTGATTTCAAGAAGAAATCTTGGGCTAAAGGGATCAAGGGATATGGGGGGATCAGGCTATTGCATTTGATGATCAACCATGATCATAATGAATGGCGGAGCAGCCTCGAAGGGCCGAATGGCCTACTCCTGCTTCTCGTTTCTATGTTTCTATGTAGAGTTTTACTCCTTCCTACCCAGAAACACTGAATTAAACTGAGTTAGATCTGTGCCTTATTTCTAATACCCAACAGTATGAACATAAATTCCTTACGACTACCTCTGCTTCCTGACAGGAAACCAGGAAAAGAGCAGTTCCCCTCCGAGTCGCTCACCACCCTGACTTGGAAATATGTCGGCCATTCCTTTACTGTCGCTGGGTCAAAACCCCACAGCTCCCTTCCTAACAGCACAGTGGATGCACCTACACCACATGGACTGCAGCGATTCAAGAAGGCAGCTCACCCACACCTTCTCAAGGAGCAATTAGGGATGGGCAATAAATGGTGGCCTGGCCAGTGATGCCCATTGTGTGGAAGAATATGAAATAAAAACTCAAACAGATTATTTAATCATTATCACATTGCATTTGTGGGAGCGCGCTGTATGCAAATTGATTTACATGTTTCCATCTAATGTAGGAAAGAGGGGACACATTGCAGCAGTGGTTTCAATGTTCTTTGGAATGTCCTGAGGTTGTAAACTGCACTAACTAAACTGTAGAATTGTACAATAATAGTTTTTTTAAAAGTTTATTCATTTGCGTCACAAGCAGGCTTACATTAACACTGCAATGAAGTTACTGTGAAAATCCCCGAGTTGCCACACTCCGGCGCCTGTTCGGGTACAATGAGGGAGAATTTAGCACGGCCGATGCATCTAACCAGCACGTCTTTCAGACTGTGGGAGGAAACCAGAGAACCCGGAGGAAACCCACGCAGACACAGGGAGAACGTGCAAACTCCACACAGACAGTGACCCAAGCCGGGAATCGAACCCTGGTCCCTGTTGTCGTGAGGCAGCGGTGCTAACCACTGTGCCACCGTGCCGCCCTATTATCTGGTTGTCAGGTTATTGGGTTGTTGCTTCTTGTGGGAGCTTGCTGTGCGTGTGTTGAGTGGAACTGTGCTCAACATCGACTTGGAAATATATCGGCTGTTCCTTCACTGTCGCTGGGTCAAAATCCTTGAATTCCCTCTCTCACAGTACTATGGGTGTACCTACACCACATGGACTGCCCCGACTCAAGAAGACGGCTCACCACCATCTTCTCAAGGGGCAATTAGGGATGGGCAATAAATGCTGGCCTAGACAGCGACACCCACATCCCGTAAAATGAATTAAAAAAGTCAGGGCCTAAGTTTAACATTCGATTCCCATCAAAAAAGAGGGGCGGCATGGCAGCACAGTGGTTAGCACCACTGCCTCACAGCATCAGGGACCCGGGTTCGATTTCTGGCTTGGATCATTGCTTGTGTAGAGTCTGCACATTCTCCCCGTGTCTGCGTGGGTTTCCTCCGGGTGCTCCGGTTTCCCCCTACAGTCCGAAAGGCGTGCTGGTTAGATGCATTGGCCATGCTAAATTCTCCCTCAGTGTACCCGAACAGGCGCCGGAGTGTGGTGACTAAGGGATTTTCACGGTAACTTCATTGCGGTGTTAATGTAAGCCCACTTGTGACGCTAATAAAATAAACATTTAAACAGTAACTCTGACAGTGCTGGCACTGGGGGTGTTTGGCTGGGTTTTCTGTGTATCGAATACTCCTGAGTGGGGTTTGAACTCTCAGCTTTCCGTGACTCGGAGCCAAGGTTGCTACCCACTGAGCCACAGCTAACGCAATCACAACGTCAACCAAGTGAAATGAGTCAGCCAATATCGGAGAGCAGAACACCTTCATTCATTTGTGTTTTTTTAATGAGGACAAGTCAGACTGATTGAAATAAGTGACACCAATCATAACTGTTGTAGCTTAGATTGCTGGGGAATTAATCAGCATCGTGATCTGTACCTGGCGCCATCTCAGCGAATGCTTTCTCAATCTGTAATGCAAGTAGAAAACGCTGAAACTGTCCAGCTAGACAGGCAGCATGTGTGGAGGGAGAGACAGAAATAACCTTCCTGGCTGCCGCCCAGAGCAAGTTTGGCATTTACCAGCTTTAAGTGAGAGTAACAGTCAGGGAAAAGAGGGAAAGTGGGGAAAACCAAAGGGGAAAGCAAATTCCTGTGGATGCTGGAATCTGAAAATGCTGGAACAGTGACCAAAGAACAGTACAGCACAGGAACAGGCCCTTCGGCCCTCCAAGTCTGTGCCGATCATGATGCCCTAACTAATCTAAAAAAAACCTTCTGCCCTTACTCAGTCCGTATCCCTCTATTCCCTCCCTATTCATGGACCCATCCAGATGCCTCTTAAATGTTTGATTTGATTTGATTTATTATTGTCACATGTATTGGGATACGGTGAAAATTATTGTTTCTTGCATGCTATACAGACAAAGCATACCGTTCATAGAGAAGGAAAGGAAAGAGTGCAGAATGTAGTTTTACAATCATAGCTAGGGTGTAAAGAAAGATCAACTTAATGCATGGTAAGTCCATTCAAAAGTCTGACAGCAGCAGGAAAGAAGCTGTTGTTGAGCTGATTGGTACATGACCTCAGACTTTTGTATCTTTTTCCTGACTACTACTAATGTGCCTGCTTCCACCACCTCCTCTGGCAGCGTGTTCCAGGCGCCCACCACTCTCTGCATGAAAAACTTCCCCCGCACATCTCCCTTAAACTTTCCCCCTCTCACCTTGAATGGGCGGCACGGTGGAACAGTGGTTAGCGCTGCTGCCTCACAGCGCCGGGTTCGATTCCGGCCTCGGGTCACTATCTGTGTGGAGTCTGCATGGCCTCCTTCTGCACTGTAGGGATTCTATGACTCTGAAGAATCTTCAGCGGGTTTGGCAGCGTCTGTGAAGAGAGATCCGAGACAATGTTTCGAAACTCATTGATCCACTGGAGCAAGCTGAGAGGGGTGATTGAAAAGCAGCAGTGCTGGTAAGAGATTAATTGGATTAATTGAATTGTTTATTTATTTAATTAGTCAGCTAGTGTGTGTATTTTTTTGGCCTTTACTTTAACAGCAGTTTTTCAAGTTTAAAGTGAAAACTAGAAGTGGGCAGCAAAGGAGTCTGGGAAGGGTTTTTATTTTAACTTTAAAAGTCAGTTACCTGGGTGGTTCCCCCTCATTGATCCACTGGAGCAAGCTGAGAGGGGTGATTGAAAAGCAGCAGTGCTGGTAAGAGATTAATTGGATTAATTGAATTGTTTATTTATTTAATTAGTCAGCTAGTGTGTGTATTTTTTTGGCCTTTACTTTAACAGCAGTTTTTCAAGTTTAAAGTGAAAACTAGAAGTGGGCAGCAAAGGAGTCTGGGAAGGGTTTTTATTTTAACTTTAAAAGTCAGTTACCTGGGTGGTTCCCCCTCATTGATCCACTGGAGCAAGCTGAGAGGGGTGATTGAAAAGCAGCAGTGCTGGTAAGAGATTAATTGGATTAATTGAATTGTTTATTTATTTAATTAGTCAGCTAGTGTGTGTATTTTTTTGGCCTTTACTTTAACAGCAGTTTTTCAAGTTTAAAGTGAAAACTAGAAGTGGGCAGCAAAGGAGTCTGGGAAGGGTTTTTATTTTAACTTTAAAAGTCAGTTACCTGGGTGGTTCCCCCTCATTGATCCACTGGAGCAAGCTGAGAGGGGTGATTGAAAAGCAGCAGTGCTGGTAAGAGATTAATTGGATTAATTGAATTGTTTATTTATTTAATTAGTCAGCTAGTGTGTGTATTTTTTTGGCCTTTACTTTAACAGCAGTTTTTCAAGTTTAAAGTGAAAACTAGAAGTGGGCAGCAAAGGAGTCTGGGAAGGGTTTTTATTTTAACTTTAAAAGTCAGTTACCTGGGTGGTTCCCCCTCATTGATCCACTGGAGCAAGCTGAGAGGGGTGATTGAAAAGCAGCAGTGCTGGTAAGAGATTAATTGGATTAATTGAATTGTTTATTTATTTAATTAGTCAGCTAGTGTGTGTATTTTTTTGGCCTTTACTTTAACAGCAGTTTTTCAAGTTTAAAGTGAAAACTAGAAGTGGGCAGCAAAGGAGTCTGGGAAGGGTTTTTATTTTAACTTTAAAAGTCAGTTACCTGGGTGGTTCCCCCTCATTGATCCACTGGAGCAAGCTGAGAGGGGTGATTGAAAAGCAGCAGTGCTGGTAAGAGATTAATTGGATTAATTGAATTGTTTATTTATTTAATTAGTCAGCTAGTGTGTGTATTTTTTTGGCCTTTACTTTAACAGCAGTTTTTCAAGTTTAAAGTGAAAACTAGAAGTGGGCAGCAAAGGAGTCTGGGAAGGGTTTTTATTTTAACTTTAAAAGTCAGTTACCTGGGTGGTTCCCCCTCATTGATCCACTGGAGCAAGCTGAGAGGGGTGATTGAAAAGCAGCAGTGCTGGTAAGAGATTAATTGGATTAATTGAATTGTTTATTTATTTAATTAGTCAGCTAGTGTGTGTATTTTTTTGGCCTTTACTTTAACAGCAGTTTTTCAAGTTTAAAGTGAAAACTAGAAGTGGGCAGCAAAGGAGTCTGGGAAGGGTTTTTATTTTAACTTTAAAAGTCAGTTACCTGGGTGGTTCCCCCTCATTGATCCACTGGAGCAAGCTGAGAGGGGTGATTGAAAAGCAGCAGTGCTGGTAAGAGATTAATTGGATTAATTGAATTGTTTATTTATTTAATTAGTCAGCTAGTGTGTGTATTTTTTTGGCCTTTACTTTAACAGCAGTTTTTCAAGTTTAAAGTGAAAACTAGAAGTGGGCAGCAAAGGAGTCTGGGAAGGGTTTTTATTTTAACTTTAAAAGTCAGTTACCTGGGTGGTTCCCCCTCATTGATCCACTGGAGCAAGCTGAGAGGGGTGATTGAAAAGCAGCAGTGCTGGTAAGAGATTAATTGGATTAATTGAATTGTTTATTTATTTAATTAGTCAGCTAGTGTGTGTATTTTTTTGGCCTTTACTTTAACAGCAGTTTTTCAAGTTTAAAGTGAAAACTAGAAGTGGGCAGCAAAGGAGTCTGGGAAGGGTTTTTATTTTAACTTTAAAAGTCAGTTACCTGGGTGGTTCCCCCTCATTGATCCACTGGAGCAAGCTGAGAGGGGTGATTGAAAAGCAGCAGTGCTGGTAAGAGATTAATTGGATTAATTGAATTGTTTATTTATTTAATTAGTCAGCTAGTGTGTGTATTTTTTTGGCCTTTACTTTAACAGCAGTTTTTCAAGTTTAAAGTGAAAACTAGAAGTGGGCAGCAAAGGAGTCTGGGAAGGGTTTTTATTTTAACTTTAAAAGTCAGTTACCTGGGTGGTTCCCCCTCATTGATCCACTGGAGCAAGCTGAGAGGGGTGATTGAAAAGCAGCAGTGCTGGTAAGAGATTAATTGGATTAATTGAATTGTTTATTTATTTAATTAGTCAGCTAGTGTGTGTATTTTTTTGGCCTTTACTTTAACAGCAGTTTTTCAAGTTTAAAGTGAAAACTAGAAGTGGGCAGCAAAGGAGTCTGGGAAGGGTTTTTATTTTAACTTTAAAAGTCAGTTACCTGGGTGGTTCCCCCTCATTGATCCACTGGAGCAAGCTGAGAGGGGTGATTGAAAAGCAGCAGTGCTGGTAAGAGATTAATTGGATTAATTGAATTGTTTATTTATTTAATTAGTCAGCTAGTGTGTGTATTTTTTTGGCCTTTACTTTAACAGCAGTTTTTCAAGTTTAAAGTGAAAACTAGAAGTGGGCAGCAAAGGAGTCTGGGAAGGGTTTTTATTTTAACTTTAAAAGTCAGTTACCTGGGTGGTTCCCCCTCATTGATCCACTGGAGCAAGCTGAGAGGGGTGATTGAAAAGCAGCAGTGCTGGTAAGAGATTAATTGGATTAATTGAATTGTTTATTTATTTAATTAGTCAGCTAGTGTGTGTATTTTTTTGGCCTTTACTTTAACAGCAGTTTTTCAAGTTTAAAGTGAAAACTAGAAGTGGGCAGCAAAGGAGTCTGGGAAGGGTTTTTATTTTAACTTTAAAAGTCAGTTACCTGGGTGGTTCCCCCTCATTGATCCACTGGAGCAAGCTGAGAGGGGTGATTGAAAAGCAGCAGTGCTGGTAAGAGATTAATTGGATTAATTGAATTGTTTATTTATTTAATTAGTCAGCTAGTGTGTGTATTTTTTTGGCCTTTACTTTAACAGCAGTTTTTCAAGTTTAAAGTGAAAACTAGAAGTGGGCAGCAAAGGAGTCTGGGAAGGGTTTTTATTTTAACTTTAAAAGTCAGTTACCTGGGTGGTTCCCCCTCATTGATCCACTGGAGCAAGCTGAGAGGGGTGATTGAAAAGCAGCAGTGCTGGTAAGAGATTAATTGGATTAATTGAATTGTTTATTTATTTAATTAGTCAGCTAGTGTGTGTATTTTTTTGGCCTTTACTTTAACAGCAGTTTTTCAAGTTTAAAGTGAAAACTAGAAGTGGGCAGCAAAGGAGTCTGGGAAGGGTTTTTATTTTAACTTTAAAAGTCAGTTACCTGGGTGGTTCCCCCTCAGTAGTAGTTTTTTTTTTTCTCTCGGGCCCCTAGCCCTATAAATTGGTGCAGAGGAGATACCCGATCCTCTACACTGGTAGAGGATCCCACCCTTCCATCCTCCTCTAACCTAATTATAAGTGTGGGGAAGTTTTTTGTTTTCTTTTTTTCTTGCTGGTAATGGCTTCAGGGATGGCAGTTCAGGCAGTATGCTGCATCTCCTGTGGGATGTATGTGGTGAGGAAATCCAGTAGTGTTTCAGGAGATTTTAGTTGTAAGAAGTGCATTAGATTGCAGCTTCTGGAGGAGCGTGTAAAGGAGCTGGAGGGGGAGGTAGAGGAACTCCGCATAATTCGGGAGGCGGAGGTGGAAGTTGATAGGAGTTATAGAGAAATAGTAACTCCTAGAAATGAGGCTTGGGTCAATGCCAGGAGGAGGGGTAAGAAGCAATCGGGAAGACAATCCCCTGGGGCGGTTCCCCTCCATAATAGGTTTTCGGTGCTGGAGGCTACAGTTGAGGAGGAATCAACTGAGCATAGAGAGCAGATCTCTGGGGGTGAGCCGAGTGAGAAAGCTCAGGTGGTTAGGGGCTGTAAAAGACTGGGCCTTGTGATTGGGGACTCCACAATTAAGGGGACAGATAGGAGGGTCGGAACTAAAGGTAGGGACTCAGGGTTGGTGTGTTGCCTACCAGGGGCTGGGGTCCGGGATGTGTCTGACAGGGTATTCAGGACTCTTAGGGGGGAGGGAGATAAACCACAAGTTATTGTACATGTGGGGACACACGACATAGGGAGGATAGGGGAAGGGGATATTAGGCAGGGATTTATGGAGTTGGGGTGGAAACTAAAGGCCAAGACTGACAGAGTGGTTATCTCTGGACTCTTGCCTGTACCACGGGATAGTTTAGAGAGGAATAGGGAGAGGGAAGGTTTGAATTCATGGCTGAGGGGATGGTGCAGGAGGGAGGGGTTCAGGTACTTAAGCAATTGGGGCTCGTACTGGGGAAGGTGTGACCTCTATGAGAAGGATGGTCTACACCTTAATCAGAAGGGGACTAATATCCTGGGGGGTAAATTTGCTAAGGCCATGCAGGGAGGTTTAAACTGATTCGGGGGGGGGGAGGGATCCTGAGTAGTGGGGCTGAAAGTGAGGGATGCATGGATGGGGACTGCAATGCACGGCATTGCAGAGGTGGGATGGAGCAGGGTTTGAAATGTGTATACTTCAATGCCAGGAGTATTCGCAATAAAGTGGGTGAACTTGCAGCGTGGATCAGTACCTGGGACTTCGATGTTGTGGCTATTTCAGAGACATGGATAGAGCAGGGGCAGGAATGGATGCTGCAGGTCCCGGGGTTCAAATGTTTTAGTCGAAGTAGGGAAGGAGGTAGAAGAGGGGGAGGGGTAGCATTATTGGTCAGAGATTGTATCACAGTGTCAGAGAGGAGGTTTGATGAGGACTTATCTGTTGAGGTAGTATGGGCGGAGATTAGAAATAGGAGAGGAGAGGTCACCCTGTTGGGAGTCTTTTATAGACCTCCTAAAAGTTCTAGAGAGGTTGAGGTAAGGATTGCGGAGTCAATCCTGCTTAGGAGTGAAAGTAATAGGGCAATTGTTATGGGGGATTTTAACTTGACTAATATTGACTGGAATTGTTATAGCTCTAGCTCGTTAGAGGGGTCAGTTTTTGTTCAAAGCGTGCAGGAAGGTTTTTTGACTCAGTATGTAGACAGGCCAACTAGAGGTGAGGCTATATTGGATCTGGTGCTGGGAAATGAGCCAGACCAGGTGCTAGACTTGGAAGTTGGTGTGCATTTTGGTGATAGTGACCACAATTCGGTTACGTTCACCTTAGTGATGGAAAGGGATAGGCATGAACCTCGGGCCAGTGGTTTTAGCTGGGGGAAGGGTAATTATGAGGCTATTAGGAGAGAATTAGGAAACATAGGTTGGACTAGGAGATTACAGGGACTGGGAACGTCCGACATGTGGAGTTTTTTCAAGGAGCAGCTACTGCGAGTCTGTGATAGGTATGTCCCTGTCAGGCAAGGAGGAATTGGTAGGGCTAGGGAACCGTGGTGCACCAAAAAAGTTTCTTTGTTGGTTAAAAAGAAAAAGGAGGCTTATGTTCGGATGAGACGTGAGCACTCGGGTAGTGCACTAGAAAGCTTTAGATTGGCTAAGAGGGAGTTGAAGAGCGAGCTTAGAAGGGCTAAAAGGGGACATGAGAAGACTTTGGCGGATAGGGTTAAAGAGAATCCTAAGGCGTTCTATAGGTATGTCAAGAACAGAAGGTTGGTTAGGGCAAGTTTAGGGCCAGTTATAGATGGCAGAGGGAAGTTATGTGTGGAACCGGAGGAGATTGGTGAAGCATTGAACCAATATTTCTCTTCGGTGTTCACGCAAGGGGACATGAATATAGCTGAGGAGGACACTGGGTTGCAAGGGAGTAGAATAGACAGTATTACAGTTGATAAGGAGGATGTGCAGGATATTCTGGAGGGTCTGAAAATAGATAAATCCCCTGGTCCGGATGGGATTTATCCAAGGATTCTCTGGGAGGCAAGAGAAGTGATTGCAGAGCCTCTGGCTCTGATCTTCAGGTCGTCGTTGGCCTCTGGTATAGTACCAGAAGATTGGAGGTTAGCGAATGTTGTCCCATTGTTTAAGAAGGGGAACAGAGACTTCCCCGGGAATTATAGACCGGTGAGTCTCACTTCTGTTGTCGGCAAGATGTTGGAAAAAATTATAAGGGATAGGATTTATAGTTATTTGGAGAGTAATGAATTGATAGGTGATAGTCAGCATGGTTTTGTGGCAGGTAGGTCGTGCCTTACTAACCTTATTGAGTTTTTTGAGAAAGTGACCAAGGAGGTGGATGGGGGCAAGGCAGTGGACGTGGTATATATGGATTTTAGTAAGGCGTTTGATAAGGTTCACCATGGTAGGCTTCTGCAGAAAATGCAGATGTATGGGATTGGGGGTGATCTAGGAAATTGGATCAGGAATTGGCTAGCGGATAGGAAACAGAGGGTGGTGGTTGATAGTAAATATTCATCATGGAGTGCGGTTACAAGTGGTGTACCTCAGGGATCTGTTTTGGGGCCACTGCTGTTTGTAATATTTATTAATGATCTGGATGAGGGTATAGTTGGGTGGATTAGCAAATTTGCTGATGACACCAAAGTCGGTGGTGTGGTAGACAGTGAGGAAGGGTGTCGTAGTTTGCAGGAAGACTTAGACAGGTTGCAAAGTTGGGCCGAGAGGTGGCGGATGGAGTTTAATGCGGAGAAGTGTGAGGTAATTCACTTTGGTAGGAATAACAGATGTGTTGAGTATAGGGCTAACGGGAGGACTTTGAATAGTGTGGAGGAGCAGAGGGATCTAGGTGTATGTGTGCATAGATCCCTGAAAGTTGGGAATCAAGTAGATAAGGTTGTTAAGAAGGCATATGGTGTCTTGGCGTTTATTGGTAGGGGGATTGAATTTAGGAGTCGTAGCGTTATGTTGCAACTGTACACAACTCTGGTGCGGCCGCACTTGGAGTACTGTGTGCAGTTCTGGTCCCCACATTACAGGAAGGATGTGGAGGCTTTGGAGAGGGTGCAGAGGAGGTTTACCAGGATGTTGCCTGGTATGGAGGGGAGATCCTATGAGGAGAGGCTGAGGGATTTGGGATTGTTTTCGCTGGAAAGGCGGCGGCTAAGAGGGGATCTTATTGAAACATATAAGATGATTAGAGGTTTAGATAGGGTGGATAGTGATAGCCTTTTTCCTCTGATGGAGAAATCCAGCACGAGGGGGCATGGCTTTAAATTGAGGGGGGGTAGTTATAGAACCGATGTCAGGGGTAGGTTCTTTACCCAGAGGGTGGTGAGGGATTGGAATGCCCTGCCAGCATCAGTAGTAAATGCGCCTAGTTTGGGGGCGTTTAAGAGATCCGTAGATAGGTTCATGGACGAAAAGAAATTGGTTTAGGTTGGAGGGTCACAGTTTTTTTTTAACTGGTCGGTGCAACATCGTGGGCCGAAGGGCCTGTTCTGCGCTGTAATGTTCTATGTTCTATGTTCTATGAAACAGGATGACTCTTCGTCAAAGCAAATGAAAAGGGAATATTGCTGAAAGGAGGGACATGTTGCTGAAGCTTTTTGTTTTACCCTCAACTGGACAAATACAAGAATGCCAAATTTCAAACAATTGCAAAAATTCATTCTTGTTCTGATCCTTATCCGGAGCCCAGGTTGTTGCTGAGATCTGGTGAGGAATCAAGATGCTTTGATTGAAGTTGACAGAGTTCGAATTGAAGACATTCAGTGAGTGAAGAAGATTGCATTTGTTAGTAATGAACAAATATAAACTTCACTGTAAAAGTTTAGAAAGATAAAGCAATTCACAATGGCCAGAATTCTTCGGTCTCACATTCCCCACGGCTGCTGCCGGCGAGAAGGGAGAATTTGACGCTCAGTCAAACCTCCGTTCACTGCAGGGGGAATGGATAATCCAGGCCGTGGACAAGGACGAAAAATTCCGGCCAATATCTATTTTGTACTCTACCGCTCAGGGTAACAATGAGGCGTATGTGAATTAACAGGTGAACTGTGGTTAAGCACATCATGTTGTGCATTAAATGCCAAATGTGACCAAAACTGATTCCATGGATTTCTCAATAAACCATCCAGATGTTAGCCACAACTCTGAGTGGACTGAAACTTTGTCTTTCTCACAAGGTTTTCCAATCTCCACCTTTGAAGTCTCATCTTGGCAATTTCTCCAAATGTCGCTCCAATTTGGACACTTTCGACGATGGCTCACGTTGCAGCATCTCTAATCTTGCCTTCCAAGATTCCATTTCCCTGGATTTCCAAGCACACTCAAGCATCAACTAACAATTATTATTTTAGCTCTTTGGCCATGCCACTACTCTGAAGGGAGCTCCATCATGTTACAATGTATCCAATGGCAACATGCTGTGGTGGCCAGCTGACCAGCTGACCCAGTCTAAATAGGAAGCAGGACGGGGATTGGCAATGGCACTTGTGGCCCAAGGTGTGGCTGAAATGGTTGGGCGGCACGGTGGCACAGTGGTTAGCACTGCTGCCTCACAGCGCCAGGGACCCGGGTTCAATTCTGGCCTTGGGTCACTGTCTGTGTGGAGTCATAGAGTCATAGAGGTTTACAGCATGGAAACAGGCCCTTCGGCCCAACTTGTCCATGCCGCCCTTTTTTTTTAAAACCCCTAAGCCAATCCCAATTGCCCACATTTGGCCCATATCCCTCTATACCCATCATACCCATGTAATTATCTAAATGCTTTTTAAAAGATAAAATTGAACCCGCCTCTACTACTACCTCTGGCAGCTTGTTCCAGACACTCACCACCCTCTGTGTGAAAAAATTGCCCCTCTGGACACTTTTGTATCTCTCCCCTCTCACCTTAAACCTATGCCCTCTAGTTTTAGACTCCCCTACCTTTGGGAAAAGATATTGACGATCTAACTTGTCTATGCCCTTTATTATTTTATAGACCTCTATAAGATCACCCCTCAACCTCGTACACTACAGAGATAAAAGTCCCAGTCTAATCAGCCTCTCCTTATAACTCAATCCATCAAGTCCCGGTAGCATCTTAGTAGATCTTTTCTGCACTCTTTCTAGTTTAATAATATCCTTTGGATAATAGGGTGACCAGAATTGTACACAGTATTCCAAGTGTGGCCTTACCAATGTCTTGTACAATTTCAACAAGACGTCCCAACTCCTGTATTCAATGTTCTGACCGATGAAACCAAGCATGCCGAATGCCTTCTTCACCACTCTGTCCACCTGTGACTCCACTTTCAAGGAGCTATGAACATGTACCCCTAGATCTCTTTGTTCTGTAACTCTCCCCAACGCCCTACCATTAACTGAATAAGTCCTGCCCTGGTTCAATCTACCAAAATGCATCACCTCGCATTTGTCTAAACTAAACTCCATCTGCCATTCGTCAGCCCACTGGCCCAATTGATCAAGATCCCATTGCAATTGGAGATAACTTTCTTCACTGGAGTTTTCACGTTCTCCCCGTGTCTGCGTGAGTTTCCTCCGGGTGCTCCGATTTCCTCCCACAATCCAAAGATGTGAAGGGTAGGTTGATTGGCCGTGCTAAACTGCCCCTTAGTGTCAGGGGGATTAGGTGGGATTGTTGTCAGTGCAGATTCGATGTGCAAATGGCCTCCTTCTGCACTGTAGGATTCTATGGTTCTAAGTGGTTGTGTATAGAAGAATCTTTATTAAACCTTTACTTTGTGAAGTTGTTCTATTTTTAATTCATTTGTGGGACATGGGCGTCGCTGGCTGGCCAGCATTTATTGCCCATCCCTAGTTACCCTTGGAGAGCAGTTGAGAGTCAACCACATTGCTGTGGCTCTGGAGTCACATGTAGGCCACACCGGGTAAGGACGGCAGATTTCCTTTCCTGAAGGACATTAGTGAACCAGATGGGTTTTTTCCGACAATTGACAATGGTTTCGTGGTCATCAGTAGATTCTTAATTCCAGATTTTTTAAAATTGAATTCAAATTCCTCCATCTGCCGTGGTGGGATTCGAACCCAGGTCCCCAGAACATTACCTGAGTTTCTGGATTATTAGTCCAGTGATAATACCACTAAGCCATCACCTCCCCATATTTTGCTTGCTGGAGCATTCTTACTGCTGGATAAACACATCAGGCCACAGCAATGAGTCACCAACCTACAGCTACATTCAGGGCTACCTCTGCACACACCTCACTTAAAGTCCACTGGCCACAGTTCCTTTTTCCAACTGGACCCTGTTTCTCTGCCCCTCTCTTCTTCTCTCATTTGGGATTTCTTTCTGTCCATTGCTTCCTGTCCCTTAGCTAGGACTTCCATTGAGGAACTTTCCCTATCCTGCTCCCTTGTCCCTTACGTCTGGGGAATGTTCTGGGACCTTCTCCTTGTCTCTATCCCTGGGCCCTCTCTCTGGGACATTCATTTGACTATGGTGCTACGCACCTGGCTACCTGACCCACATTTACATGCTGTTCACCTTTTTTTTTCCCTTCATGCACAGGTACACACGGCCCATCCTGGCCACGAAGAACATGAAGTTGCTGATCTACACACACGCAGCCTGTTCCCGACCTGCTCACACGCGGGAGTTCCAAGGGTCTTCGGAAATTGGAGTTCCCGACCTTGCAGGCAAGTGGGAGCTGCTTTACAATGCTATGAGAGAAAAGGCTGTTGATTGGTTGGCAATTTGACTCTGATTGGCCGAGTCATTGCCGTGGAAAATGTAATGGGGACTATAGACTCGCCAACCACTTGGGTATTTCAAAATAGGCACAGAGCTTGAACATATACCTTTTGTTTGCGGGAATGGGTCGCGGTGACACAGTGGTTAGCACTGCTGCCTCACAGCGCCAGGGACCTGGGTTTGATTCCCAGCTTGAGTCACTGTCTGTGCGGAGTTTGCACATTCTCCCTGTGTCTGTGTGGGTTTCCTCTGGGCGTTCCAGTTTCCTCCCACTGTCCAAATATGTGCGAGTTAGGTGGATTGGCCATGCTAAGTTGCCCTTCAGTGACAGGGGGACTAGCTAGGTTAAATGTATGGGATTATGGAGTAGGGATTGTGGTCGGTGCAGACTCGATGGGCTGAATGGCCTCCTCCTGCACTGTAGGGATTCTACGATTCTATGATCTATGATTCTATATATAAGTTAGAAAGGATTTTAACAGCAGATGAACAGAGGCAGGAGGGAAGGCATGGGATGTTATGGAAGTGGGAGGTGTTAATTCACTGAGCGTCCATCTGGCAAAGGAAGAAGCCAGTCTGTCTGGAACATAGCTTTATTCACAAAATCCAGAGCAGACTTCCTGTTCCCCTCCGCACCATTCCCCTCCTTGCCACAGGTGGAAACTGGTTCCTAGACCAGCCTGTTTTCAGCCTGCATGTGGAGCTGAACGCAAATGACATCCATAAGTGATGAACTCTTCATCTGCTGGGGGAGATTTCATGAAGGCGCTGCAAGGAGTTGCCAACAGCTAAGCACTGCTGCCTCACAGCACCAGGAACGCGGGTTCGATTCCCGGCTTGGCTCCCTGTCTGTGTGGAGTCTGCACGTTCTCCCCGTGTCTGCGCACGTTTCCTCCGGGTGCTCCGGTTTCCTCCCACAGTCTGAAAGACGTGCTGGTTAGGTGCATTGGTCATGCTAGATTCTCCCTCAGTGTAACCCGAACAGGCGCCGTAGTGTGGCGATGAGGGGATTTTCACAGTAACTTCATTGCAGTGTTAATATAAGCCCACTTGTGACACTAATAAATAAACTTTGGGCTGAAACCCATTCGGTTATGGCCACTTGGACTTGTTAAAATGTACAAGAGGCGTGGGCAGTCTTCAGTTGGGTAAGATGGGTATAGAGGGATATGGGCCAAATGTGGGCAATTGGGACTAGCTTAGGGGTTTTACAAAAAAAGGGCGGCACGGACAAGTTGGGCTGAAGGGCCTGTTTCCATGCTGTAAACCTCTCTGACTCTAACCCAGCTTCCCGCAAACTGCGGTGGAAATGAGTAAACAGTGGCCACATTTATTGGCCCACTGCATGCTACTTACAGCTTCATAATTGAGGGTGATTATGGTTAATGACACCAATAACGTTCAGTCTCTTTCGAGTCGGACAGTGCAATCTGTACAGAGACAATTCAGTATCTCTCCAGGCACTTTGCCCATTACTTTGCGATGCCATGTTATCAACTTGCAGGAAGCGAGCGGCAGCCACTGTTTGCAGCTGGCTTTAGTGATTTGATGCTTGTTTATATCCCGGGAAACAAATACCCTGCAGTACTCCTCGGATGTGGAGTCTTCCTGATCACCATATTTGGCGAATTGAACACAGGGCTATCGGCAATAAAAGAAATTACAATGTTGATTGCTTCCTCCTTATTTGAATTCATTGCAACATCCCGGACATTTGCATTGGTAGGAGGACTCCGAATTCCTTGATATATTATAGCATCTTGTACAACAGTTAAATAATCAGGGCAATTTGTGAGTTGTCCTAATTAAGATTTTAATTGCCTCCTCATTTACAATTTACGCTAAACCCAGTCGCAGATAGGGTGGATTGTAAATGGAAATAATGCAGCATCCAAACTGATTGGAAGCAACACTCTAGTGCTGGGAGCCAGGCTCTGGGTGAGACTGTTTATCGCAGGCCGGCGTACATTAGAATTTCTTTGTGCTCTCGACATTTCTGCACAGTGTTCGGGTGAATGTCCCAGGGCGGTTATTAACAACTGTGCTGTTGTCCTTCCAGATGTGTGCGCGCCTTGTCCAAAGACGGTGCTGGACAATGGTCTGTTTTGTTCCGCATGTTCGGTTCCCACAAGGGCACAAGTCATGCTGGAGTAGCCATTGCATATGTCAGAGGCATTTTCAAACTTAACACATCCTGGCGAGATCCTTGGAAATAAAGGAATGAAAAATAACCTAAATTGTTGAAGAGCGGGTTCCCCTTCATGAACAGAAACTGGGAGAATCTCTTTAAAATTTTGTCTTCAGGGCTTTTTTTTTCCTTCTTTGAAAGGCATTTGCAAAATATTTGAAGGGTCAAGTGTGTGGCTTCATTTAGAGTTATCAGACAAGTGGCATTGATGGGGTAAGCCACTGTAGCTGAAGGGGAAACATGCTGGCTGGCTTGTGCTATACAGAAGTAACTTTCGACATTAGGATATCCCAAAGGGGTGGCACAGTGGCACAGTGGTTAGCACTGCTGCCTCACAGCGCCAGGGACCCGGGTTCGATTCCAGGCTTGGGTCACTGTCTGTGTGGAGTTTGCACATTCTCCCTGTGTTTGCGTGGGTTTCCTCCGGGTGCTCCAGTTTCTTCCCGCAGTCCAAAGATGTGCCTAAATTGCCCCTTTGTTTAAGGGGGACCAACTAGGATAAATGCATGGGGTTATGGGGATAGGGCCTGGGTGGGATTGTGGTTGGTGCAGACTCGATGGACCAAATGGCCTCCTACTGCACTGTAGGATTCTATGATTCACAGCCAAGTGTTGTTGCTCTTTCAATGTGGGAAGGGTGACAGCCCATCCTGGACACAGCAAGATCCCACAAAGCCTCAGTGTGATTAAACAACCAGTTAATCCGATGTTCGTTCAGCAGTAAATATCAGCCAGGATGTGATCACCACAATTTGGCGACTATAGAAGTAGATTTAATTTGATTTATTATTGTCACATGTATTGGTATACAGTGATAAAGTTGGGCTTTGACAAAGGGTCATCTGGACTTGAAACGTCAGCTCTTTTCTCTCCTTACAGATGCTGCCAGACCTGCTGAGACTTTCCAGCATTTTCTCTTTTGGTTTCAGATTCCAGCATCCACAGTAATTTGCTTTTATCCAGTGAAAAGTATTGTTTCTTGCGCGCTATACAGACAAAGCATACTGTACAGAGAGAAGGAAAGGAGAGAGTGCAGAATGTAGTGTTACAGTCATAGCTAGGGTGTAGAGAAAGATCAACTTAATGCGAGGTAGGTCCATTCAAAAGTCTGACGGCAGCAGGGAAGAAGCTGTTCTTGAGTCGGTTGGTATGTGATCTCAGACTTTTGTATCTTTTTCCCGATGGAAGAAGGTGGAAGAGAGAATGTCCGGGGTGCGTGGGGTCCTTAATTATACTGGTTGCTTTGCCGAGGCAGCGGGAAGTGTAGACAGAGTCAATGGATGGGAGGCTGGTTTGAGTGATGGATTGGGTTTCGTTCATGACCCTTTGTAGTTTCCTGCGGCAATTAATGACGCAGAACTTTCTGGCTATACCATGCTTGTGGGATCTTCTGGTCCTGCTGACAGCGTACCCCTGTCGCAGGTTTCCCAGCAGAGAGGGGTGCATTCAATGGGAAACCCTGTTGATGGTGGGGGCACAGTAAGAAGTCTCACAACACCAGGTTAAAGTCCAACAGGTTTATTTGGCAGCAAAAGCCACTAGCTTCTGTTCTGTTCTGTTCACAAACAGGGCATATAAAGACACAAACTCAATTTACAAAATAATGGTTGGAATGATGGTCTTTACAGGTAATCAAGTCTTAAAGGTACAGACAATGTGAGTGGAGAGAGCGTTAAGCACAGGTTAAAGAGATGTGTATTGTCTCTGGACAGGACAGCTAGTGAGATTTTGCAAGCCCAGGCAAGTCGTTATGGGGGTTACAGATAGTGTGACATGAATCCAAGATCCCGGTTGAGGCCGTCCTCATGTGTGCAGAACTTGGCTATCAGTCTCTGCTCAGCGACTCTGCGCTGTCGTGTGTCGTGAAGGCCGCCTTGGAGAACGCTTACCCGAAGATCAGAGGCCGAATGCCCGTGACCGCTGAAGTGTTCCCCAACAGGAAGAGAACACTCTTGCCTGGTGATTGTCGATCGGTGTTCATTCATCTGTTGTCGTAGCATCTGCATGGTCACACCAATGTACCATGCCTCGGGACATCCTTTCCTGCAGCGTATCAGGTGGACAACGTTGGCCGAGTTGCAAGAGTATGTACGTGTACCTGGTGGATGGTGTTCTCACGTGAGATGATGGCATCCGTGTCGATGATCTGGCATGTCTTGCAGAGGTTGCTATGGCAGGGTTGTGTGGTGTCGTGGTCACTGTTCTCCTGAAGGCTGGGTAGTTTGCTGCGGACAATGGTCTGTTTGAGGTTGTGCGGTTGTTTGAAGGCAAGAAATGGGGGTGTGGGGATGGCCTTGGCGAGATGTTCGTCTTCATCAATGACATGTTGAAGGCTCCGGAGGAGATGCCGTAGCTTCTCCGCTCCGGGGAAGTACTGGACGATGAAGGGTACTCTGTCCACCGTGTCCCGTGTTTGTCTTCTGAGGAGGTCGGTGCGGTTTTTCGCTGTGGCGTGTCGGAACTGTCGATCGATGAGCCGAGCGCCATATCCTGTTCTTATGAGGGCATCTTTCAGTGTCTGGAGGTGTCTGTTGCAATCCTCCTCATCCGAGCAGATCCTGTGTATTCGGAGGGCTTGTCCGTAGGGGATGGCTTCTTTAACGTGTTTAGGGTGGAAGCTGGAGAAGTGGAGCATCGTGAGGTTATCCGTGGGCTTGCGGTACAGTGAAGTGCTGAGGTGACCGTCCTCAATGGAGATGCGTGTGTCCAAGAATGCAACCGATTCCGGAGAGTAGTCCATGGTGAGTCTGATGGTGGGATGGAACTTGTTGATGTCATCATATTGTTGTTTCAGTGATTCTTCACCATGAGTCCAAAGGAAGAAAATGTCATCGATGTATCTAGTGTATAGCATCGGTTGGAGGTCCTGTGCGGTGAAGATTGGAAAATGGCTAATGTTACGCCGCTGTTTAAAAAAGGAAATAGACAAAAGGTGGCTAACTACAGGCCGGTTAGCTTAACGTCTGTAGTTGGGAAAATGCTGGAATCCATCATTAAAGAAGAAATAGCAGGCCATCTGGATAAGAATGGTTCGATTAAGCAGATGCAGCATGGATTCATGAGGGGAAAGTCGTGCTTGACAAACTTGTTGGATTTTTATGAAGATGTGACTAGTGCGGTTGACAGAGGGGAACTGGTGGATGCGGTGTTTTTGGATTTCCAAAAGGCGTTTGATAAGGTGCCTCACAAAAGGTTGCTGAAGAAGATTGGGTCACACGGAGGTGGGGGTAGGGTGTTAGCGTGGATTGGCTGTTCGACAAGAAGCAGAGAGTCAGAATAAATGGGTGCTTTTCTGGTTGGCAGATGGTAACTAGTGGCATGCCGCAGGGATCGGTACTGGGGCCTCAACTATTTACCATTTATATCGACGATCTGGAGGAGGGGACTGAGTAGAGGGTAACAAAGTTTGCAGACGACACAAAGATAAGTGGAAAAGTGAATCGTGTGGAGGGCGTAGAAGGTCTGCAGAGAGATTTGGACAGGCTGAGTGAGTGGGCGAGGATCTGGCAGATGGAGTATAATGTTAACAAATGCGAGGTTATTCACTTTGGAGGAAATAATAGCAAATTGGATTATTATCTAAATGGAAAAAAATTGCAACATGCTACTGTGCAAAGGGACCTGGGGGTCCTTGTGCATGAGACGCAAAAACCCAGTCTGCAGGTGCAACAGGTGATCAAGAAGGCAAATGGGATGTTGGCCTATATCGCAAGGGGGATAGAATATAAAAGCAGAGATGTCTTGCTGCATCTGTACAGGGCATTGGTGAGGCCGCAGCTGGAATACTGTGTGCAGTATTGGTCCCCTTATTTGAGGAAGGATATATTGGCCTTGGAGGGAGTGCAGAGAAGGTTCACCAGGTTGATACCAGAGATGAGGGGTGTTGATTATGAGGAGAGATTGAGCAGATTGGGTTTGTACTCGTTGGAATTTAGAAGGCTGAGGGAGGATCTTATAGAGACCTATAAGATAATGAAGGGGCTGGATAGGGTAGAGGTGGAGAGATTCTTTCCACTTAGAAAGGAAGCTAGAACTAGAGGGCACAGCCTCAAAATAAAGGAGGGTCAGTTTAGGACAGAGTTGAGGAGGAACCTCTTCTCTCAGAGGGTGGTGAATCTCTGGAATTCTCTGCCCACTGAAGTGGTGGAGGCTACCTCGTTGAATATGTTTAAATCACGGATAGATGGATTCCTGATCGGTCAGGGAATTAGGGGTTATAGGGATCAGGCGGGTAAGTGGAACTGATCCACTTCACATCAGCCATGATCTTATTGAGTGTTGGGGCAAGCTCGAGGGGCTAGATGGCCTACTCCTGCTCCTATTTCTTATGTTCTTATGTTCTTAAGAGGTCTTGTTCGAACCTGTGCATGAAGATATTGGCATATTGAGGTGCGAATTTGGTCGCCATGGCTGTTCCGTGTGTCTGGATGAAGAACTGGTTGTTGAAGGTGAAGACATTGTGGTCCAGGGTGAAGCGGATGAGTTGTAAAATTGCATCTGGAAACTGGCAGTTGTCGGCATTGAGTACTGAGGCAGTTGCAGCAATGCCATCATTGTGGGGGATGCTGGCGTAGAGTGCCGAGACATCCATTGTGACGAGGAGCGCTCCTGGTTCCACTGCTCCATGTGGGCTGAGTTTCTGTAGGAAGTCCGTAGTGTCGCGACAAAAGCTGGGGGTTCTTTGTACAATGGGTTAAAGGTACAGACCAGTCCAACGCCGGCATCTCCACATCATGACTACCATCGACACCGCAAACTGCCGATTCCAAGTGGAGAGGATCTCCAAGAAGATCGCACATATCAACACACAGTCCAACGCCGGCATCTCCACATGATGGTGGGGGGACCAGAGGATCCCATTGCCGGCCAGGAGTGGGACCACCTCAGCTGCCACCAAACACGCGGTGGGGTGCGTGGAAAATCCCGCCGTATATTTCAATAACTTTGGAAGCAAAAAATATCCGCAGGCAAGACTGTGGCCTAAATCTTCCGATCGCGCCCATCACAGGAATCCTCACAGGCAAGATGGAGGATTCGACAGATAAACGAAAGAGCAGCTTACGTCGAGTGGGGATTTCTGGTCCCGGGGCATGGGTGATCGGAAAATCCCGCCCTGTGTCTTTTTGTTAATGCTACATGCAAGCAAGTTGATGGAGGATAGTGACTCAGTAATCCCGTGGCCAAGACGTAGCCAGTTAATTGTTCTAAATAACCTGCCACATTGCCCCCCAAAATACACTTACTTGTGAACTTGCTCCAGAGGATTATTTACTGCTGCCTGTTTCCTATTATTGAGACTAACTCCAATGTTTAATTGATGAGAATAGAACGCATCATTTTTATGTTTTTTTAGGAGTGTTCTAATAATTCTGTTAAAGTATTACACGTTTTCTTACTATTATGTATAGCTTTTGCTGCCGACTGCATAAAGAACAACAAATAAAGGCTGGATTAACATCTCCTCGGAGACTTCATGCTCTGTGTACCTCTCAATTCTAATTTGAGTTGCTATTTGATGCTTCCTGCTGTTCCAGGCTTCCTTCTCTTTAATACAGCAACCAGCTTGTTTCTCGAGTGACAAAGCTAAGGGTGCTGCGGAACTCAGCAACTGTATTAACTTAAAGGGAAACATTGCAATCTCCTTCATGTTTCAGATCTATCAGATAAGACTTCGACCCCAACCCACCCATCTTCCCTCTCAGCTGTTTGCACCAGGGCACCATTTTGAATAAGAGGGCGGCATGGAGGCACAGTGGTTAGCACTGCTGCCTCACAGCATCAGGGACCCGGGTTCGATTCCATCCCTGGATGACTGTCTGTATGGAGTTTGCACCTTCGCCCCGGGTTTCCTCCGGGTGCTCCGGTTTCCTCCCACACTCCAAAGATGTGCGGGTTAGGTCGATTGGCCATGGTAAATGTGTGGGGTTATGGGGATAGGGCCTGGGTGGGATGCTATTTTGGAGAGTCAGTACAGACCCGATGGGCCGAATAGCCTCTTCTGCACTGTAGGGATTCTATGAAGAGTGGGCAGTTTTTGCACCCCCCCCCCACCCCTGTGTCCACGTCAATATTTATCTCTCAAGCACTTAGGGATGGGATTTACGACCATTTAGAAAGATGCGGATTAATCCGAGATAGTCAGCACGGATTCGTGAAGGGCAAGTCGTGCCTCACAAATTTGATAGAATTTTTTGAGGAGGTAACTAAGTGTGTTGATGAAGGTAGGGCAGTTGATGTCATATACATGGATTTTAGTAAGGCGTTTGATAAGGTCCCCCATGGTCGGCTTATGATGAAAGTGAGGAGGTGTGGGATAGAGGGAAAGTTGGCCGATTGGATAGGTAACTGGCTGTCTGACCGAAGACAGAGGGTGGTGGTCGATGGAAAATTTTCGGATTGGAGGCAGGTTGCTAGCGGTGTGCCGCAGGGATCGGTGCTTGGTCCTCTGCTCTTTGTGATTTTTATTAATGACTTAGAGGAGGGGGCTGAAGGGTGGATCAGTAAATTTGCTGATGACACCAAGATTGGTGGAGTAGTGGATGAGGTGGAGGGGTGTTGTAGGCTGCAAAGAGACATAGATAGGATGCAAAGCTGGGCTGAAAAATGGCAAATGGAGTTTAACCCTGATAAATGTGAGGTGATTCATTTTGGTAGGACAAATTTAAATGTGGATTACAGGGTCAAAGGTAGGGTTCTGAAGACTGTGGAGGAACAGAGAGATCTTGGGGTCCATATCCACAGATCTCTAAAGGTTGCCAGTCAAGTGGATAGAGCTGTGAAGAAGGCCTATAGTGTGTTAGCTTTTATTAACAGGGGGTTGGAGTTTAAGAGCCGTGGGGTTATGCTGCAACTGTACAGGACCTTGGTGAGACCACATTTGGAATATTGTGTGCAGTTCTGGTCACCTCACTATAGGAAGGATGTGGAAGCGCTGGAAGGAGTGCAGAGGAGATTTACCAGGATGCTGCCTGGTTTGGAGGGTAGGTCATATGAGGAAAGGTTGAGGGAGCTAGGGCTGTTCTCTCTGGAGCGGAGGAGGCTGAGGGGAGACTTAATAGAGGTGTATAAAATGATGAAGGGGATAGATAGAGTGAACGTTCAAAGACTATTTCCTCGGGTGGATGGAGCTATTACAAGGGGGCATAACTATAGGGTTCGTGGTGGGAGATACAGGACGGATATCAGAGGTAGGTTCTTTACGCAGAGAGTGGTTGGGGTGTGGAATGGACTGCCTGCAGTGATAGTGGAGTCAGACACTTTAGAAACATTTAAGCGGTTATTGGATAGGCACATGGAGCACACCAGGATGATAGGGAGTGGGATAGCTTGATCTTGGTTTCAGATAAAGCTCGGCACAACATCGTGGGCCGAAGGGCCTGTTCTGTGCTGTACTGTTCTATGTTCTATGTCGCTGAGAAAGAGAGGGTCTATCAGGTGGTTCAAAAGCAAAATACTGCAGATGCTGTAACTCTGCAATAAAGACAGAAAATGCTGGAAATACTTAGCAGAACAGGTAGGATTTCTGTAGTGAGAAACAGAGCGGATGTTTCAGGCCAATAACATCTCATTCGGGCTAATTACCAAGATCTCCACTGCTTGTGGGATCTTGCTGTGTGTAAATTGTCTGCCATGTTTCCAATATTCCACCAGTGACAACACTTTAAAAAGCATTTCATTGACGATAAAGCACGATGGGAAGTCCTGAATTTGTCTGGAATTTCTTCTTCCCCATGAATGGCCAGGTAGAAAGTGGTCTCCAAAGGGACTGTGTGATGTCCTGAACTGTTCAGTGAACAAAGAACAAAGAACAAAGAACAATACAGCACAGGAACAGGCCCTTCGGCCCTCCAAGCCCGCGCCGCTCCCCGGTCCAGGATTGAATCCTGAATCCAGGATCCCCGCCCAATTTTCCAGCCTATCTACATCCTAATATCCTATCCACCGAGCTGTCCCTCACAGCTATGATGCTTTGTTCATCACAACCTAGTAACTCACCCCCACCCCCCCATTCCAGACCATGTGATCTCCAGGGAGAGGCGAAAACCCAGAGTGAAAACCCCAGGGCCAATATGGGGAAAAAAAAATCTGGGAAATTCCTCTCCGACCCCCTGAGGCAATCGAAACGAGTCCAGGAGATCACACTGGCCCTGATCGGAAAATGCTTCCCAACCCTATTCATTTCCACTTCCACGAACACCATATGAATTCCCTGCCCCCGAGACAGGTTCCCAACTATCCGCAGTCTCGCTCTGCTTCTTCACCTGCCCTTGGGGATGACATGGTTTTGGGGATGAGTCGGGGTGGGAGTTGCAGTGTGATGGGAAGGGGAGGGGAGGGGAGAAATTGGGGGGAATGTTTTGTCATGACGTTCCAGTCAGTGGGAGGTGTAAGCTGACCTTGATGGACCAGTTGGTATTTTCCTTTCATTTGTGGTTGTTCATGACAAGATGGAGGAAGCAAGTGAGTTGGGGGAAAAAGAATGAGTGAGCTCCTTCTGCCTGGTTCTGAGTTTTAGGGAGGTCCCTGTTCAGTTCCTTCACCCATTGTAATAACATAGAAACTCGAAGCAGGAGGAGGCCATTCAGCCCTTCGAACCTGCTCCACCATTCATTTTGATCGTGGCTGATCATCGAATTCAATATCCTGATCCCCCCTTCCCCCCATATCCCTTGATCCCTTTAGCCCCAAGAGCAATATCTAATTTCTTCTTGAAATCACACAACCGTTTTGGCCTCAACTACATTCTGTGGGAGTGAATTCCACCACCCTCTAGTTTTAAAGTTTCAAGTTTACTTATTAGAGTCACAAGTAGGGGGCGAAGTATAACTCAGACATCAGAGGGACGTTTTTTACACAGAGGGTGGTGGGGGCCTGGAATGCGCTGCCAAGTAGGGTGGTGGAGGCAGGCACGCTGACATCGTTTAAGACTTACCTGGATAGTCACATGAGCAGCCTGGGAATGGAGGGATACAAACGATTGGTCTAGTTGGACCAAGGAGTGGCACAGGCTTGGAGGGCCGAAGGCCTGTTTCCTGTGCTGTACTGTTCTTTGTTCTTTGTTCTTTGAAGGGGGGGAGGTTTAACACAGATATCAGAAGGACATATTTCACACAGAGGGTCGTGGGGGCCTGGAATGTGTTGCCGGGCAAGGTGGTGGAGGCGGACACACTGGGAACGTTTAAGACTTATCTAGACAGCTATATGACCGGAGTGGGAATGGAGGGATACAAAAGAGTGGTCTAGTTTGGACCAGGGAGCGGCGCGGGCTAATTGTTCCTTGTTTCTCGTTTCAAGGCTTCATTCTATGATCATCTTGCTGGTGCCAGTACAGAGCGAGACTGCAGATAGTTGGGAACCTGTCTCGGGGGCAGGGAATTCATATGGTGTTCATGGAAGTGGAAATGACTAGGGTTGGGAAGCATTTTCCGATCAGGGCCATTGTGATCTCCTGGACTCGTTTCGATCGCCTCAGGGGGTCGGAGAGGAATTTCCCAGATTTTTTTTTTCCCCATATTGGCCCTGGGGTTTTTCACTCTGGGTTTTCGCCTCTCCCTGGGGATCACATGGTCTGGAATGGGGGGGTGGGGGTGAGTTAATAGGTTGTAATGAACAAAGCATCGTAGCTGTGAGGGACAGCTCGGTGGATAGGATATTGGTATGTAGATAGGCTGGAAAATTGGGCGGGGATCCTGGATTCAGGATTCAATCCTGGACCGGGGAGCGGCGCGGGCTTGGAGGGCCGAAGGGCCTGTTCCTGTGCTGTATTGTTCTTTGTTCTTTGTTCTTAGGCTTACATTAACACTGCAGTGAAGTTACTGTGAACATCCCCTAGGTGCCACACTCCGACGCCTGTTCGGGTACACTGAGGGAGAATTTGGCATGATCAATGCACCCTAACCAGCACGTTTTTCGGATTAGAAATAGAAAGACATAGAAACCCTACAGTACAGAAGGAGGCCATTCGGCCCATCGAGTCTGCACCGACCACAATCCCACCCAGGCCCTAACCCCACATATTTTACCCGCTAATCTACGCATAAGGGGCAATTTTTAACCTGGCCAATCAACCTAACCCGCACATCTTTGGACTGTGGGAGGAAACCGGAGCAGCCGGAGGAAACCCACGCAGACACGAGGAGAATGTGCAAACTCCACACAGACAGTGACCCGAGCCGGGAATCGAACCCGGGACCCTGGAGCTGTGAAGCAACGGTGCTAACCACTGTGCTACCGTGCCGCCCATATTGGAAACCGGAGCACCCGGAGGAAACCCACGCAGACACGAGGAGAATGTGCAAACTCCACACAGACTCTGACCCAAGGCGGGGAATGGAACCAGGGTCCCTGGTGCTGTGAGGCAGCAGTGTGTGACACTCTGGCATCATGCCTCCTCTAAGGTCCAATGAGGCTCCCTTTTTGTATTCAGTGGTTTGAAGCCAGTTTGAGTCACATGTACCTCCCCCACCTTCGGCCTTGCATCTCCTTGACGTCATTTTTAAATCCACCTCCAATCCAAGCAACTCAACCCAGGGCAGCTTTGGGTTTGGTGATTCGCAAACGGGTTGGAGCTGAAATCCAGCGGGGAAAAGGGATTGAATGAGCAAAAGTAGAAAAGGTCGAGAGCTTCATGTTTTTAGGTGTCCAGATCACCAACAACCTGTCCTGGTCCCCCCATGCCGACACTATAGTTAAGAAAGCCCATCAATGCCGCTACTTTCTCAGAAGACGAAGGAAATGTGTCATGTCAGCTACGACTCTCACCAACTTTTACAGATGCACCATAGAAAGCATTCTTTCTGGTTGTATCACAGCTTGGTATGGCTCCTGTTCCGCCCAAGACTGAAAGGAACTACAAAAGGTCGTGAATGTAGCCCAATCCATCACGCAAACCAGCCTCCCATCCATTGACTCTGTCTACACTTCCCGCTGCCTCGGCAAAGCAGCCAGCATAATTAAGGACCCCACGCACCCCGGACATTCTCTCTTCCAGCTTCTTCCGTCGGGAAAAAGATACAAGAGTCTGAGGTCACGGACCAACCGACTCAAGAACAGCTTCTTCCCTGCTGCTGTCAGACTTTTGAATGGACTTACCTTACATTAAGTTGATCTTTCTCTACACCCTAGCTATGACTGTAATAGTACATTCTGCACTCTCTCGTTTCCTTCTCTATGAACGGTATGCTTTGTCTGTACAGCGCGCAAGAAACAATACCTTTCACTGTATGTTAATACATAGAATCATAGAAACCCTACAGCACCGCATTTGGAATACTGCGTCCAGTTCTGGTCGCCACACTACCAGAAGGACGTGGAGGCTTTGGAGAGAGTACAGATGGGGAAACAGATCCTGGAGAGATGTAGGAATAACAGAGTTGTCATGATGGGAGATTTTAATTTCCCAAACATAGATTGGAATATCCCTAGGGCTAGGGGTTTGGATGGAGAGGAGTTTGTTAGGTGTGTCCAGGAGAGTTTCCTGACACAGTATGTGGATAAGCCTACTAGAGGAGAGGCTGTACTTGATCTGGTGCTGGCTAATGAACCTGGACAGGTGGAGGATCTCTCGGTGGGTGAGCATCTTGGGGATAGCGATCATAATTCTATCTCCTTCACGATAGCATTGGAAAGAGATAGGATCAGGCAGGCTAGGAAAGTGTTTCTCTGGAGTAAAGGGAAATACAGTGTCATCAGGGAGAAAATTAGACGGGTAAATTGGAAGGAGGCATTCTTGGGGAAAAGTACCGAAGGAAAGTGGAGGATTTTCAAGGAATGTTTGTCTGGAGCTCTGCATGACAACGTTCCGATGAGACAGGGGGGTGTTGGTAGGGTACGGGAACCGTGGTGCACGAAGGTTGTGATGAACCTGGTGAATAAGAAAAGAGAGGCGTACAGAAGGTTCAGAGAGCTAGGAGGTGTTAAGGATTTAGAGGAGTATACGGGATGTAGGAAGGAGCTTAAGAAGGAAATTAGGAGAGCGAGAAGGGGTCATGAGAAGACCTTGGCGGGTAAGATTAAGGAGAATCCCAAGGCTTTCTACAAATATGTCAAGAGTAAAAGGATGAGATGTGAAGGCATAGGACCCTTAAAAGGTGAAGGGGGAAAAGTTTGTGCGGAACCGTTAGAAATGGCGGAGCTGCTTAATGAATACTTTACCTCGGTATTCACGGTGGAAAGGGATCTGGGTGGTTGTACTGCTGGTTTGCGGTGGACAGAAAGGATCGAGCATGTGGACATAAAGAAAGAGGATGTGTTGGAACTATTGAATGGCATCAAGGTTGGTAAGTCGCCGGGACCGGATGGGATGTACCCCAGGTTACTGTGGGAGGCGAGGGAGGAGATTGCGGAGCCTTTGGCGATGATCTTTGCATCGTCGATGGAGACGGGAGAGGTTCCGGAGGATTGGAGGATTGCAGATGTGGTCCCTATATTCAAGAAAGGGAACAGGGACAGCCCGGGAAATTACCGACCGGTGAGTCTAACCTCAGTGGTTGGTAAGTTGATGGAGAGGATCCTGAGAGACAGGATTTATGATCATCTAGAGAAGTTTAGTATGATCAAAAGTAGTCAGCACGGCTTTGTCAAGGGCAGGTCGTGCCTTACGAGCCTGGTTGAGTTCTTTGAAAATGTGACCAAACACATTGACGAAGGAAGAGCGGTGGATGTGGTCTATATGGACTTCAGCAAGGCGTTCGATATGGTCCCCCATGCAAGACTTCTTGAGAAAGTGAGAGGGCATGGGATCCAAGGGGCTGTTGCCTTGTGGATCCAGAACTGGCTTGCCTGCAGAAGGCAGAGAGTGGCTGTGGAGGGGTCTTTCTCTGCATGGAGGTCAGTGACCAGTGGAGTGCCCCAGGGATCTGTTCTGGGACCCTTGCTGTTTGTCATTTTCATAAATGACCTGGATGAGGAAGTGGAGGGATGGGTTGGTAAGTTTGCTGACGACACCAAGGTAGGTGGTGTTGTGGATAGTTTGGAGGGATGTCAGAAGTTGCAGCGAGACATAGATAGAATGCAAGACTGGGCGGAGAAGTGGCAGATGGACTTCAACCCGGATAAGTGTGTAGTGATCCATTTTGGCAGATCCAATGGGATGAAGCAGCAGTATAATATGAAGGGTACCATTCTTAGCAGTGTAGAGGATCAGAAGGACCTTGGGGTCCGGGTCCATAGGACTCTTAAATCGGCCTCGCAGGTGGAGGATGCAGTCAAGAAGGCGTACGGCGTACTAGCCTTCATTAATCGAGGGATTGAGTTTAGGAGTCGGGAGATAATGCTGCAGCTTTATAGGACCCTGGTTAGACCCCACTTGGAGTACTGCGCGCAGTTCTGGTCACCTCATTACAGGAAAGATGTTGAAGCCATTGAAAGGGTGCAGAGGAGATTTACAAGGATGTTGCCTGGATTGGGGGGCATGCCTTATGAGGATAGGTTGAGGGAGCTTGGTCTCTTCTCCCTGGAGAGACGAAGGATGAGAGGTGACCTGATAGAGGTTTACAAGATGTTGAGAGGTCTGGATAGGGTAGACTCTCAGAGGCTATTTCCAAGGGCTGAAATGGTTGCTACGAGAGGACACAGGTTTAAGGTGCTGGGGGGTAGGTACAGAGGAGATGTCAGGGGTAAGTTTTTCACTCAGAGGGTGGTGGGTGAGTGGAATCGGCTGACGTCGGTGGTGGTGGAGGCAAACTCGTTGGGGTCTTTTAAGAGACTTCTGGATGAGTACATGGGATTTAATGGGATTGAGGGCTATAGATAGGCCTAGAGGTAGGGATATGATCAGCGCAACTTGTGGGCCGAAGGGCCTGTTTGTGCTGTGGCTTTCTATGTTCTATGTACAGAGGAGGTTTACCAGGATGTTGCCTGGTATGGAGGGGCTTAGTTATGAGGAGAAATTGGGTAAACTGGGGTTGTTCTCCCTGGAAAGACGGAGGATGAGGGGAGACTTAATAGAGGTGTATAAAATTATGAAAGGCATAGATAGGGTGAACGGTGGGAAGCTTTTCCCCAGGTCGGTGGTGACGTTCACGAGGGGTCATAGGTTCAAGGTGAAGGGGGGGAGGTTTAACACACATATCAGAAGGACATATTGTACACAGAGGGTGGTGGAGGCCTGGAATGCGCTGCCAGGCAAAGTGGTGGAGGCGGACACACTGGGAACGTTTAAGACTTATCTAGATAGCCATATGAACGGAGTGGGAATGGAGGGATACAAAAGAATGGTCTAGTTTGGACCAGGGAACGGCACGGGCTTGGAGGGCTGAAGGGCCTGTTCCTGTGCTGTATTGTTCTTTGTTCACAGAAAGAGGCCATTTGGCCCATCAAGTCTGCACCGACCACAATCCCACCCAGGCCCTACCCCCAAATCCCCACATATTTATCCACTAATCCCTCTAACCTATGCATCTCAGCACACTAAGGGCAATTTTAGCATGGCCAATCAACCTAACCCGCACATCTTTGGACTGTGGGAGGAAACCGGAGCACCCGGAGGAAACCCACGCAGACACGAGGAGAACGTGCAAACTCCACACAGACAGTGACCCGAGCCGGGAATCGAACCCAGGCCCCTGGAGCTGTGAAGCAGCAGTGCTAACCACTGTGCTACCGTGCCGCCCGCAATGTGGCAATGATAAATCAAATCAAATCAAAAGACCTTTCAAAACGAATTTTGGACATAATTAATACTCGAATTACCAATTGCCTCAGAGTGAAGGGGCCGAGTCTATTTATATTTCATTGTCCATTGAAGACCACTGGAACTGAGTGAAAGAGAACTACTGACGGCATTTAATAAATTATTGCTGTGCAAATGAATGATGTTCACTATGTTGCTGCTTAATTCTTCCTAATAATGAGCAGATACTGGAGAAATACATTATAATCTTTGCTGTGCACATTCAAACACTAATTATGAAATAACATTTCTTGCTGAAACAAGTTATCTTAATATGGTAATTATTCCATTTTAGATTTGTTACTGAACCGTCTTTATGTTGAAACTCGCAGAATGACTTCCCCACTTGCTGATACACACTTTCACTCTCATTAAAGCTTAATTTCAGCTTACCAAAGAAAATGATTTTATGTACAAACAAAAGTCTGACACGCTTCGGAAATATATACAGTACAGCCCCTGTTATTGGCAGCATAATCTAAACTGATATCACTTCAGTTCCAAATACTTAGTGCCATGTGCTTTAGTTTAAAGCTTATTCATTAGGGGCGGCACGGTGGCACAGTGGTTAGCACTGCTGCCTCGCAGTGCCAGGGACCCAGGTTCAATTCCAGCCTTGGGTCACTGTCTGTGTGCGGAGTCTGCATGTTCTACCCGTGTCTGCGTGGGTTTCCTCCGGGTGCTCCGGTTTCCTCCCACACTCCAAAGATGTGCGGGCTAGGTTGATTGGCCATGCTAAATTGCCCCTTAGTGTCAGCGGGATTAGCAGGGTAAATGTGAGGGGTTAAGCGGATAAGGCCTGTGTCCGATTGTTGTCGGTGCCGGCTCAATGGGCCGAATGGACTCCTTCTGCACTGTAGGGATTCTATGATTCTATGATTAGTGTCACCAGTCGGCTTACATTAACACTGCAATGAAGTTACTGTGAAAATTCTCTTGTCGCCACACTCTGGCGCCTGTTCGGGTGCACTGAGGGAGGATAGAGCATGGCCAATGCACCTAACCAGCACGTCTTTCGGACTGTGGGAAGAAACCAGAGCTCCCGGAGGAAATCTATGCAGACACGGGAAGAACATGCAAACTCTGTCAAGACAGTGACCCAAGCCGGGAATTCAATGGGTCGCTGGCGCTGTGAGGCAGCAGTGCGAACAACTGTGTCACCCTAATTACAAATTACATTGATTTTTGGAACCTGCTGCCTCTCACTGACTGTCCACCCATTGCCTTAGGAAGGAATCACCCCAAAAGTGAAATAAAACAGCTCTTCATCACAAATTCTTGCTTTCAGGTTCAGAAGGTGTTTTTTAGTCATTTATAGAATGTGGTCATCGCTGCCTAGACCAGCATTTATTCCCCATCCCTACTTACCCTTTGAGAAGGTGGTGGTGAGCCGCCATCTTGAACCATTGCAGCCTGTGTGGTGTCGGTACACCCACAGTGCTGTTCTAACCTACTGTCCTCACCCACAGACCATACCTCCTCCACGATTATCCTCAACACCGGTGCCCCACAAGGCTGTGTCCCCAACCCCTTACTATGCTCCTCATGCACCTATGACTGTGTGGCCAAATTCCCCTCCAACTCTATATTCAAGTTCACTGATGACTCCACCGTAGTGGGTCGGATCTCAAACAATGATGAGACGGAGTTCGGGAAAGTGACACAGAATCTGGTGAATTGGTGCAACGACAATAATCTATCCCCCAATGTCAACAAAACAAAGGAGATTGTCATCGACTTCAGGAAGCGTAAAGGAGAACATGCCCCCATCTACATCAACAGGAATGAAGTGGAAATGGTTGAGAGCTTCAGGGTTCTAGGTGTGCAGATCACCAACAACGTGTCCTGGTCCCTCCACACTGACACTATCGTTAAAAAAGCCCACCAACGCCTCTACTTTCTCAGAAGACTAAGGAAATTTGGCCTGTCCACTAAAACTCTCATCAACTTTTACAGATGCACTATAGAAAGCATTCTTTCTGGTTGTACCACAGCTTGGTATGGCTCCTGCTCTGCCCAAGACTGCAAGAAAGTACAAAGGATTGTGAATGAAGCCCAATCCATCACGCCAACCAGCCTTCCGTCCATTGACTCTGTCTACACTTCCCACTGCTTCAGAAAAGCAGTCAGCATAATCAAGGATCCCATGCACCCCATACATACTCACTTCCACCTTCTTCCGTCGGGAGAAGATACAGAAGTCTGAGATCAGGTACCAACCGACTCAAGGACAGATTCTTCCCTGCTGCCATCAGACGTTTGAATGGACCTACCTCATATTAAGTTGATCTTTCTCTACACCCTAGCTATGACTGTAACACTGCATTCTGCACTCTCTCCTTTCCTTCTCTATGAACGGTATGCTTTGTCTGTATAGCGCGCAAGAAACAATACTTTTCACTGTATGTTAATACATGTGACAATAATAAATCAAATCAAATCAAATTGAATCAAATGTTAGGGAGCGAGTTCCAGGATTTTGACCCAGCGGCAGTGAAGGAACGGCTGATATATTTCCAAGTCAGGATGGTGAGTGGCTTGGAGGGGAATTTGAAGTTGGTGGTTTTCCCCATGTGCCTGCTGTTCTTGTCCTTCTAGGAGACAGAGGTCACGAGTTTGGAAGTTGCTGTTGAAGGAGGCTTGTCGAGTTGTTGCAGTGCATCTTGTAAATGGTACACACGGCTGTCACTGTACGTCGATGATGGAGGGGGTGAATGTTGAAGGTGGGTGCACGGGGTGCCAATTAAATGGGCTGATTTGACCTGGATGGCTTTGAGCTTCTTGAATTGCATTCATCCAGGAGTAGAGTCATAGAGTCAGAGAGTCAGAGAGGTTTACAGCATGGAAACAGGCCCTTCGGCCCAACTTGTCAATGCCGCCCCCTTTTCTTTAAACCCCTAAGCTAGTCCCAATTGCCCACATTTGACCCATATCCCTCTATACACATCGTACCCATGTAACTATCCAAATGCTTTTTAAAAGAGAAAAGTGTACCCACCTCTACTACTGCCTCTGGCAGCTCGTTCCAGACACTCACCACCCTCTGTGTGAAACAATTGCCCCTCTGGACCCTTTTGTATCTCCCCCCTCTCACCTTAAACCTATGCCCTCTAGTTTTAGACTCCCCTACCTTTGGGAAAAGATGATCTATGCCCCACATATATATATAATATATATTTAAAAAACTGTATATATAACTACACATGTAATCAAGCACAATTTTGATTTGATTTATTATTGTCACTCGTATTAGTATAAAGGGAAAAGCATTGTCTCTTGCGCGCTATACAGACAAAGCACACCGCCCACAGAGAAGGAAAGGAGAGAGCGCAGAATGCATTGCCACAGCAATAGCCAGGGTGCCGAGAAAGATGAACCCAATGCAAGGCAGGTCCGCCCAAAACTCTGACGGCAGCAGGGAAGAAGCCGTTCCAGAATCGGTTGGTACGTGATCTCAGAGGTGTTTATATGGAGATATATAGGTGCACATTATATATAGACGCACACATTATGGTGTGTGTACACATAACTACAAGAGGGCCCAGGTTTAAGGTGAGGTGGAGCGGCACGATGGCACAGTGGTTAGCACTGCTGCCTCACAATGCCAGGGACCCAGGTTCCATTCCCAGCTTTGGGTCACTGTCTGTGTGGAGTCTGCACATTCTCCCCGTGTCTGCGTGGGTTCCCTCCGGGTGCCATGGTTTCCTCCCACAGTCCAAAGATGTGCTGGTTAGGTACGTTGGCCGCGCTAAATTGCCCCCCTCAGTGTACCCGAACAGGTGCCGGAGTGTGGCGACTAGGGGATTTTCACAGTAACTTCATTGCAGTGTTAATGTAAGCCTACTTGTTTCACTAACAAATAAACTTCTAAATTTTTAGGTGGTAAGTTAGGGGCGACGTGAGGGGGAAGGTTTTTCACGCAGAGGGTGGCGGGTGCCTGGAACGCACTGCCAGTGGAGGTGGTGGAAGCAGGCACATCAGCAACGTTCAAGGTGTATCTTGTGATTGGGGGCGGCTCGGTGGCACAGTGGTTAGCACTGCTGCCTCACAGCTCCAGGAACCTGGGTTCAATTCCTGGTTTGGGTCACTGTTCGTGCGGAGTTTGCATGTTCTCCCTGTGTCTGCATGGGTTTCCTCCGGGTGCCCCGGTTTCCCCCCACAGTTGAAAGTAACCCACCGCACTCTTGTGCCTTGTAGACAGTGGACTGGCTTTGGGGAGTCAGGAGGTGAGTTACTCTCCGCAACAGCCATCGTATTTATACAGCTGGTGACTTTGAGGATGTTACTGGTGGGAGATTCAGTGATGCTAATGCTGCTGAATGTCAAGGGCAGATGATTAACTTCAAGTTCCATTTCAGAGACTTGAACTTCCTAACTCACAGACCACAATCAGTAAGGATAGGCAACAACACCCCCTCCATGATCGTCCTTAACACCGGTGCCCCACAAGGCTGTGTTCTCAGCCCCCTACTATACTTCTTATACACCTATGACTGTGCGGCCAAATTCCCCTCCAATTCAATTTTCAAGTTTGCTGACGACACCACCGTAGTGGATCGGATTTCAAACAATGACGCGACAGAGGATAGGAATGAGATAGAGAATCTGGTGAACTGGTGCGGCAACAATAATCTCTCCCTCAATGTCAACAAAACGAAGGAGATTGTCATCGACTTCAGGAAGCGTAAAGGAGAACATGCCCCTGTCTACATCAAAGAGTCGAGAGCTTCAGGTTTTTAGGTGTCCAGATCTCCAACAACCTGTCCTGGTCTCCCCATGCCGACACTATAGTTAAGAAAGCCCCCCACGCCTCTACTTTCTCAGAAGACTAAGGAAATTTGGCATGTCAGCTAAGACTCTCACCAACTTTTACAGATGCACTATAGAAAGCATTCTTTCTGGTTGTATCACAGCTTGGTATGTCCAAGACCGCAAGGAACTACAAAAGGTGATGAATGTAGCCCAACCCATCACGCGAACCAGCCTCCCATCCATTGACTCTGTCTACACTTCCCGCTGCCTCGGCAAAGCAGCCAGCATAATTAAGGATCCCCCGCACCCCGGACATTCTCTCTTCCACCTTCTTCCTTCGGGAAAAAGATACAAAAGTCTGAGGTCACGTACCAACCAACTCAAGAACAGCTTCTTCCCTGCTGCTGCCATTGGACTTTTGAATGGACTTAGCTTGCATTAAGTTGATCTTTCTCTACACCCTAGCTATGACTGTAACTCTACATTCTGCACTCTCTCCTTTCCTTCTTTGTGAACGGTATGCTTTGTCTGTATAGCGCGTGAGGAACAATACTTTTCACTGTATGTTAATACGTGTGACAATAATAAATTAAATCAAATCAAATCATTGCCTGCCTCACAGCGCCAGGGAACCAGGTTCAATTCTGGCCTTGGGTCACTGTCTGTGTGGAGTCTGCATGTTCTCCCCATGTCTGCGTGGGTTTCCTCCGGGTGCTCCGGTTTCCTCCCACAGCCCAAAGATGTGTGGGTTAGTTTGATTGGCCATGATAAATTGACCCTAGTGTCAGGGGGATTAGTGGGGTAAATGTGCAGGGTTACAGGAATAGGGCCTCGGTGGGATTGTGGTCAGTGCAGATGCAATGGGCCAAATGGCCTCCTTCTGTACTGTAGGGATTCTATGATTCTATGAACTGTTTGTGGGAGCTTGCTGTGCACTAACTGGCTGCCACGTTTCTTACATTCTCACAGTGACTACGTTTCAAATGTATCCCGCGGCCTGCAAAGCCCCCTGAGACTACCTGAAGGGTGCTATGTAAATGCAAGTCTTCTTTTTCATTTCCCCTCACATTTGTCAAAGAGCTTTACAACTTGTTCCACTTGCTGGCTCTTTCCCCACTGCGACACAAAATGTTTCACCTTCAAGTATTTACCAATTCAGTGAGAGGTGAATGCTGCTGGGGAGGAGGTTGTCAGATGTTGCTGTGGGTAATGAGATGCAAATGTATTCGGATCAGCTTCTTCTCCGCGTGACCTGCACTACTCCAACGGCGAAGAGTTTTGAAAATCCGCACCGCTCAGTTACGCAGGCGTGGGTCACATGTTTCCGATCTCTCAGCATTTTGACACCACTCTGGAAAATAGACACACGGAGAGATCAGGCTCCAAATCACCGCCGCTATTCCAATTCAGGAAAGACAACTGCCAATCTGTGCACGGCAAGATCCCAGATATGAACATAATGGAGGATGTTCTGCTTTTGAGGCCAAAACATTGTGTGATTTCAAGAAGGAATTAGACATGGCGATAGGGACTAAAGGGATCAAAGGATGGCCAAGTAGGGTGGTGGAGGCAGGCACGCTGACATCGTTTAAGACTTACCTGGATAGTCACATGAGCAGCCTGGGAATGGAGGGATACAAACGATTGGTCTAGTTGGACCAAGGAGCGGCACAGGCTTGGAGGGCCGAAGGGCCTGTTTCCTGTGCTGTACTGTTCTTTGTTCTTTGTTCTTTGTTCTTTGATTATTGGGTGGGGGAACGGGATATTGAATTCGATGATCAGCCATGATCAAAATGAATGGCGGAGCAGGCTCGAAGGACCTGCTTCCAGTTTCTATTTTTCTGTGTTTCAGTTGGACAGGGCATTAGTGAGATCACATCTTGAATACTGTGGGTAATTTTGGTCTCCTTATCTAAGGAAGGATGTAAATACATTGGAGGCAGTTCAGAGGAGATTGATACCTGGAATGAACAGGTTGTGTTATGAGGATAGGTTAGACAGACTCGGCTTGTATCCACTGGAATTCAGAAGAGTGAGGGGTGACTTGACTGAAGTCTATAAAGCGCTGAAGGAGGTTGACAATGGGTTTCTGACTTGTGGTTTTTTAAATATTAATTCGTGGGACATGGGCGTCGCTGGCTGGCCAGCATTTATTGCCCATCCCTAGTTGCCCTTGGAGGGCAGTTGAGAGTCAACCACATTGCTGTGCCTCTGGAGTCACATGTAGGCCAGACTGGGTAAGGACGGCAGATTTCCTTCCCTAAAGGACATTAGTGAACCAGATGGGTTTTTCTGACAATTGGCAATGCTTTCACGGTCATCAGTAGATTCTTAATTCCAAATTTTAAAAATAGAATTCAAATTCCACTATCTGCCGTGGCGGGATTCAAAACCGGGTCCCCAGAACATTAGCTGAGTTTCTGGATTAATAGTCTAGCTCGGCCATTGCCAATGCCCTTCCTCCCTCTCTAAGTGAGTCCAGAACTAAAGGAAACTGGTTTAAAATTAGGGTGTTACCCTTATAGGTCAGAGTTAAGGAGAATGTTTTTCTCTCAGAGGGATGTGCGACTTTGGAACTCTCTGACTGCTTCAGTAGACAGTGGAGGCGGGGTCACTGAGTATTTTTAAGGCGGAGTTAGTGTGACGATATTATGCCTGGTATTTTATTGTTGCTGAAATGTCTGGAAGCGATGACCTCTAACTGTTACTGAACCAATATAATGGGCACAATGTTTATTTTAATCTAACGCAGTGTCCTGTCTCTCTATCTCTCCAGTGGCGCGCTGAAAGTTCCTAGACTGGAAAGACTCAGAGTTTTAATCCGACATTCAAAGGACCAATTGACAGCAGGTGTTTAAAAGCTGCAAAACCCAACATCACGTGAGCATACTTGCTTTCTGTGTCAAGTATAGAAAGGGATGTACGTTTGTTGGGTGTTGTGTGACTTGGAACATCATAGAGAGGTAGCTGTTAAGCTTTATACTGTATCATGGTTGTTTCTTATATTTGGAAGAACTTTTGCAAATATTTCTTATTATATTTTAACTTTGTTCATAGAATCCTACAGTGCAGAAGGAGGCCATTTGGCCTATCGAGTCTGCACCAACTACAATCTCACCCAGGCCCTATCCACATAATCCCATGTATTTACCCTAACTAGTCCCCCTGACACTCAGGGGAAATTTAGCATGGCCAATCCACCTAACTTGCACCTCTTTGGACAGTGGAAGGAAACCCACGCAGACACGGGGAGAATGTGCCGACTCCGCACAGACAGTGACCCAAGCCTGGAATCGAATCCGGCTCCCTGGCACTGTGAGGCAGCAGAGCTAACCACTGGGAAGCCTCAGTTTTAATCCAATATGCAAAGGACCAATTCACAGCTGGTGTTAAAGGACCAATGTTCTTAAACTTTGTTTGGTAAAAGCTTCCTAGTGGGTCACTTGAATCATACCTGGACTGGAACACCTTATGCTCACACGTGCCAAATTCAAATGTAAAAACCTAGGGTCTAGGCTATTTCCATGAAACACCTTGGAGCTACTAGCCTGAATTATAACAGTAGATAGATTCCTGTTTGGTAAAGGAATTAAAGGTTATCGGAGGTAGATGACGAACGTGGAACTTGAAACACAAACTGATCAGACATAATCTTCTCAAATAGCAGAGAGGAAATAAGGGACTGAACATACAACTTCTGTTCCTATTTCCATAGAACCATAGGACGTGCAAACTCCACATAGTCACCCAAGGCTGGAAATGAACCCGGGTCCCTGGTGTTCTGAGGCAGTAAAAAAGTTTATTTATTAGTCACAAGTAAGGCTTACATTAACACTGCAATGAAGTTACTGTGAAATTCCCCGAGTCACCACACTCCACCTGTTCGGGTCAGTCCACCTAACCAGCACGGTCTTTCAGGCTGTGGGAGGAAACCGGAGCACCCGGAGGAAACCCACGCAGACACGGGGAGAACGTGCAGACCCCACACAGACAGCGACCCAAGCCGGGAATCGAACCTGGGTCCCTGGTGCTGTGAGGCAGCAGTGCTAACCATTGTGTTACCATGCCGTAGTGCTAACCACCGTGTCCATCATGTCACAGATTTTGTACGTTTGCATGCTAAAATCTGCTTTTAGTGATTTGGGTTGAGGGATAAATATTGGCCAGGACACCAGGGATAACTTCCCTACTCTTCTTTCAAATAGAATCATAGGATATTTTATCTTCACCTGACAAGGTAGACAGGGTGCAGTTTGGCATCAAGCCAAAGAGATGGCACCTCTGACAGTGCAGTACTCCCTCAATACTAGAGTCTGAACTCAAGTGTCTGCATTGGGACTTGGCCCCGCAGCTTCCTGACTGGAGAAGAATGAAGTATCTTCACAACCCCTTCCTCCCCCTAGCCTTGACGGTCCACTGCTTATGACTGCTGATGTTGACAAGTTGTAAGGCAAGTTGTTGAAGTTTCTCTCTCGGTGTTGCTTGGATCACCAGATGGCATTTATTTATGAGGTTGTTTTATGAGGCCCGTGTTAAGTTAAGTCATTTTATTTTGAATGTGGCACCGTTTACAAGAGGCACATAGCAGAAAACGATCACTAACTTCATGTACAAGAATGTGATTGAACTGAAGTTAAGTGGGCTATGTGAACAGTTTACATCTGACTTATTCTGGTCGTTACTAAGTCCTTTGATGTGGCTACTTCATTGTTCTTGTTATTGTGAGGCCTTTCTCCGCCTTTGCATGGTGAAGACTTTTGTATATTTTGGAGAGAAAGGAAAACGAGGATTGCCAGCGCACAATTTGGGAATTTCTCTGCTGTGTGGGAGCTGATTTTGCCCCGTCCTCAATAATGGCTCGCATGCAGTCTACAATGTGAGTGCTCCTGTACACAGATGCCCTTAATGCTACTGATTTACGGCATTACTTCTGCACTGTGTCATCTGCGTCTCAGCAATCTCCAAAAAAAGCCCGCAGGAGTTGTCATAGTTTCCACAGAATGCCTCCTTAGGAATGAATCATGATGGAGAAATAACGGGCCATCCATTGCTGACAAAGTCAGTTGCTGAATGCAGATTGATTTTGCATGATAGGCGTGTATGTACATGATGCATTTCGCTGGGAGCTAAATGTCGTACAACTAAAATAAAAATCGTCCAGCTCGTATTTTAAAAAGTGGGTTGCATTCAAGTGACATGCTTCTAAAACGTGATTCCTTTCGCCTGCGCATCCAGATAGCATTCTGCTTTTGGCCATCATTGCCCTCGATTGATTGTTGTGCTAGACAAGGATTCTTCATTCAGCTGAACGCAAGGACAAAATAAAAACTCATGTCTGTTTCGATGCTCACCAGAGATTCTTCTGAGGCAGTGCCTAATGGTCACCATTGTATCCAATCGCTCAGGCGTGTGGTGTGTCTTCCGTGGAACATTCCATTCAATTGATATTATCCAGAAAATCTGGCTCACACGCATTCGCGTGGTGTGTGTACACTCCAGACCAGCTCAACACAGAGGGATCGTGCAGATTTGATCTGAGTGCCTGATCCGTATTATTTCCATTGCCTAAAGAGATCGCCACCTGTGAAGCTAAAAAAAAAACTATAAATAAGGTGTGGTAGTGTGGCCCCTTTAAGGGGGCTGTCCCTGAGGGTCACGTGATCAGTTCGGACCTTATGGAGAGGCAGCGCGGGAAGCCGAGCCAATCGGGAGCAAGAGCACAGATCCCGGGATGGGGAGGTGTTGGAGCCGGGGAGGATAAGGAGCCGACATGTATTGCAGTTCTGTAGACCATCGCTTGTATATAGATAAATATTGTTATAGAATCATAGAGGTTTACAGCATGGGAACAGGCCCTTTGGCCCATCTTGTCCATGCCGCCCAGTTTTTACCACTAAGCAAGTCCCAATTGCCTGTGCTTGGTGCATATCCCACTCCCCACCATACCCATGTAACTGTCTAAATGCTTTTTAAAAGACAAAATTGGACCCGCCTCTACTACTGCCTCTGGCAGCTTGTTCCAGACACTCACCACTCTCTGTGTGAAAAAATTGCCCCTCTGGACCCTTTTGTATCTCTCCCCTCTCACCTTAAACCTATGCCCTCTAGTTTTAGACTCCCCTACCTTTGGGAAAAGATATTGATTATCTACCTTATCTGTGCCCCTCATTATTTTATAGACCTCTATAAGATCACTCAGAAGTCTCCTACTCTCCAGGGAAAAGAGTCACAGTATATCCAGCCTCTCCTTATAACTCAAACCATCAAGTCCCGGTAGAATCCTAATAAATCTTTTCTGCACCCTTTCCAATTTAACAATATCCTTTACATAATAGGGTGACCAGAACTTTATTCCAAGTGTGGCCTTACCAATGTCTTGTACAACTTCAACAAGACGTCCCAACTCCTGTATTCAATGTTCTGACCAATGAAACCAAGCATGCCGAATGCCGCCTTCACCACCCTGTCCACCTGCAAAATTGATGATAATTGTTGATGATAAACCCTTCAGAGCTTAAGTTCATTTTTTATTAGTGTCACAAGTAGGCTTACATTAACACTGCAATGCAGTTACTGTGAAAATCCCCTAGTCACAACACTCTGGCGTTTGTTTGGGTACACTGAGGGAGAATTTAACATGGCCAATGCACCTAACCAGCACATCTTTGGACTGTGGGGGGAAACCGGAGCCCCCAGAGGAAACTCACGCAGACACAGGGAGAATGTGCAGACTCCGCACAGACATTGACCTAAGCCGGGAATCAAACCCGGGTCCTTGGCGCTGTGAGGCAGCAGTGCTGACCACTGTGCCACCATTTGAAGCCGCAGTGAGTTGCTTACGAAGTTATTACAGAAGAGGAGATAAAAATAGTTTGGGACGAGTTAATAAAATGGAACTCCAACACATCACCCCCACAGAGTTTGGACTGAAGGCATCTGTGTACATTCTCACCCCAGGGTCAGTAGGTCAGGAGTTTAAGTCCCATTCCAGGTATTGGAGCATGCTAAGCTGACACCCCAACGCAGTGCTGACAGAGTGCAGCACAGAGTCATAAAGTCATAGAGGTTTACAGCATGGAAACAGGCCCTTCGGCCCAACTTGTCCATGCTGCCCTTTTTTTTAAACCGCTAAGCTACTCCCAATTGCTCGCCGTTGGCCCATACCCCTCTATACCCATCTTACCCATGTAACTGTCTAAATGCTTTTTAAAAGACAAAACTGTAGCCTCTGGCAGCTCATTCCAAACACTCACCACCTTCTGTGTGAAAAAATTGCCCCTGTGGACACTCCCCTCTCACCTTAAACCTATGCCCTCTAGTTTTAGACTCCCCTACCTTTGGGAAAAGATATTGACTATCTAGCTGATCTGTGCCCCTCATTATTTTATAGACCTCTATAAGATCACCCCTCAGCCTCCGACACTCCAGAGAAAAAAGTCCCAGTCTATCCAGCCTCTCTTTGTAAGCCGGAAACTAACCAGGCTCGGAATTTTACCTTGGGCGTAGTCAGTTAATATTAATATTAATGTTAAGTAATAAATTTGAAGTAATAAAATAAAATTTTATGCTCACATGATCCTCCTCCCACCCCCCCACCCCCCGCCCCACTTCATCTCACCCATCAACTCCTTCCTCCTTTAGGTGTTTATCAAGATTCTTAAGCACATTTTGCTATTCATCTTAGTCACTCCATGTCGGAGCGAGTTCCACATTCTCACCACTCTGGGTAATAAAGGTTCCTGAAATTCCCCGTCGAATTTATTTTAAAATCAGTGTGCTCCAATTTACTTTTACCTTTGGAAAGTAAACCTTTCATGTAGCAGTTCGCAACAAAAAGAGGGTCGAAAAAAAATGGAATTAACCTTTTGTTACTCTAAAATAAATTGAAAGGTTCGATAATGAGGCCTCGATGTGGACCAGCAATGGTTAGGTTCTACAGCTGCAAACATTTAATATGCATTTCTTCCTAGGTTTACATGACTATCACGTTGCATCTCTGGCAAATACGAGGTGAGAAAAGACTTTTTCACCCAGCGAGTGGTCGGGGTCTGGAATGCACTGTCTGGGAGTGTGGTGGAGGCAGGTTCAACCGAGGAAGTCGAGAGAGCATTAGATGATTATTTGAATAGAAGCAATGTGCAGGTGCATGGGTGATGCACATCAATTTAGACACGAGGCTCGAAGCTCAGTAAATGAAGGCTTTTATTTACTATTAATGAAGCTATCAGAACTTATGTACACTATCCCAGACTGAAGGGGTCCCGGCCAGAGCAGGGACTCTTATACCTCTCCCAGGAGGCGGAGCCCGACTGGGATGTGCCACAACAGTATCATACACAGGTGTAACAACCCCACCCTAACCCCAACAGCAACAATAGCACAATCCAACAGTAACATATGTACATCCTTGTAGTCCTGGCCAGCCCCTGGCTCAGCACTATCCAGTGGGAACCAACGATGGTTCACCACAATGGGGAAAAGGCAGGAGAATGGGGCTAATCTCATTTGGAGAATCAATACGGACACAGCTCCCTGAGAGTGGCAGAGCGGGTTCGGAAAGCATATGGGACACTTGCTTCTATCAGTTGTAGTATAGAGGATAAGAGCAAGGAGATAATGTTGGAGCTGTACAGAGTGTTGGTTGGGCCGCAGCTAGCGTACTGTGTGCAGTCCTGTATAGCTCACTATAGGAAGGATGTGATAGAGGGAGTGCAGAGGAGGTTCACCAGGATGTTTAATTTTTAAAAATTCATTCGTGGGACAATGGGCGTCGCTGGCTGGCCAGCATTTATTGCCCATTCCTAATTGCCCTTGGAGGGCAGTTGAGAGTCAACCACATTGCTGTGGCTCTGGAGTCACATGTAGGCCAGACCAGGTAAAGACTGCAGATTTCCTTCTCTAAAGGACATTAGTGAACCAGATGGGTTTTTCTGACAATCGACAATGGTTTCATGGCCATCAGTAGATTCTTAATTCCAGCCGTGGTGGGATTCGAACCCGGGTCCCCCAGAACATTAGCTGAGTTTCTGGATTAATAGCCTGGCGATAATACCACTAGGCCATCGCCTTCCCATGGGGTGGAGCCTGGGACAGAGCGTTTGAGCTATAAGGAGAGACTAGATAGACTTGGATTGTTTTCTCTAGAGCAGGGAAGGCTGAGGGGGGACATGATTGAGGTGTATAAGATTATGAGGGGTATGGACAGGGTGAGGAGGGAGCAGCTGTTCCCCTTGGTTGAGGGGGCAGAGTTTTAGGGTGAGGGGCAGGAGATTCAGAGGGGATTTGAGAAAACGTCTTTTCACTCAGAGGGTGCTGGGAATCTGGAATGCGCTGCCTGGGAAGGTAGTGGAAGCTGGAAACCTTACAATCTTTAAAACATATTTCATAGAATCCCTACAATGTAGAAGGAGGCCATTAGGCCCATCGAGTCTGCACCGACCACAATCCCACCCAGGCCCTATACCCATAACCCCACATATTTAACCTGCTAATCCCCCAACACTGGGTCAATTTAGCATGGCCAATCCACCTAACCCGCACATCTTTGGAATGTGGGAGGAAATCGGAGCACCCGGAGGAAACCCACGCAGACACGAGGAGAACGTGCAAACTCCACACAGACAGTGACCTGAGGCCGGAATTGAACCCGGGTCCCTGGCGCTGTGAGGCAGCAGTGATAACCACTGTGCCGCTCTCATTGGATATTTGGATGAGCACTTCAAATATCATAACATTCAAGGATATGGGACAAATGCAGGAAAATGGGATTTACGCGACTTGAGTGGTAGTTATTGTCGGTGCAGACTCGATGGGCCGAATGGCCTTTGCTGCGCTGTACGGTGACTCTGTGGCTCGATTAGGTCTCTCCTTCAACTCCTTCATCCTCAGGAGGACAACCTCAGTTACTCTAGTCCCTCAGTGTAACTGACGTCTCGCAGCCCTCATTCAACACACTGAGAGGCTGGGACCTGCAGCTTTAACCTTGGGGCGGTATTTTTATTCAGGCATGTGAAATCTTTGTTTTCAAAAGGGAGAAAAAAGGCAGCGCCACCCCAGAGGCCTGTGTGCAACTTAATCGACAAGTCAAGTTACAATCCCCCCGGAGAGCCCTCAGTCAGGTTTCAAAGAAGGGGAGCGGCCTACAAATCAGCCAGCCGTGTTTCTCCCTCGCAGACTGGCTTTATCTGTCCAGTTCATCAGTTTGATTATTAACATTTAATTTAAACTACAAGGACGGTTTTGGCATCCAGATCACAGGCGGGTCAGTAGGGTTGTCTCCCTGTGTTATCATCGACTTCAACATGGTTCAATAAATGATATGCGGCCTACGAATATAAATAATTGTTTCAATATGAATGCAGGGAGAGATTAAAACAGAACGGGGGCAGGTTTGGGCTCTTTTTTCTTGAAAGGTTGGGTGAGCTGATGGATGTTTTTATGATCATAAAAGGGTTTAATAGAGTCAATGGATGGAATGTTACCGGTTCGACTTAGACGTTTAATTTCAGATACTGGGCCCTATTTGACCATTTTGATTCTAAGTGCTGGGCGGACTTGAAACTGGGGGAGTTTCAGATCCGACTTTTAGACCCGTTCTCAGGTGCCCCCAGACACACTCTGCCTGAAAACATATCAGCGATTCCGAATCGCGCTGCACAAGCCTGTGGGCGGGGCTTAACTCACCCGAAACCCTGCAGCTCCGATCGGCGCCTCCAACTCCGCACACGCAGAGAAAATAAGATAGAATGCTGCTCCCCTGCCACATCCCTCCCGGGCCAGATAATGCCTCCCCCTGGCCCCCACAGACATTGCCCCACCCCCACAACATTCCTGACCCCCTTATCCCCCCATCACCCCCTCCGCCACCCAGACCGATCGTGGGCCCCTCCCTCCCGCTCAACCCCCACCGATTTCAGGCAGAGTGGCAGCAGACTGCCCCCCCCGACTGATCTCAGGCAGAGTGGCAGCGGATCCCCCTTCCCCACCCCCCCCCCCCTCCCCCCGGCCCCCCCCACCCACCGATCCTGAGCTGAGAGCCGTCAGACGTTTGCCACTTTCCTCCTCAGTAACTGGAGCGCCCCCAATCAGATTTTTGTGGAGCGTGTCTGTTCCACGCCGAATCTGGATGGGCGAACGCGGTGGTAAAGGGGGAGGTGCCGGTAAGGTTGGGCGTGCAGCCCATTCAGTCAATTTAACTGCATGCAAATGCATTTAAATGGACGTTGCGCCCGTTTCGGGCGTGGTCCCGATCGTGGCCATTTTTGGGACTTGGTAAAGGGGGAACAGGCGCGGAGGCGGGCGCGGATCATGCTACTCGCCTCACGCCCGACTTTACCAAGTTTTCGCACCCGGAAACGGGCGCAGCTTGATGGTAAAATTGGGTCCAATGAATTCAAATTGCACCCATCTGCCATGGTGGGATTCAAGCCGGGACAGAATGGGGGACAGAAGTCTCATCTTGAGCCAATTGGCGCCCTGCTGACCATGATGGAGGGTGGGGTGGAGGGGGGTGGGGCGGGCAGGGGGAACATGATGCCCTATACAATCCAGCCTATAATTTCAAACATTGATAATGATCAGAATTGGCAGAGTTCTCACCTGGGTACGTTTAGAAAAAGATGATTATTCATTGATTATTCTGACGTTGTGTTCAACGAAACACGGTGGCACTGCGGTTAGCACTGCTGCCTCACAGCGCCAGGGACCCGGGTCCAATTCCCGGCTCGGGTCGCTGTCAGTGTGGAGTCTGCATGTTCTCCCCGTGTCTGCGTGGGTTTCCTCCGGGTGCTCTGGTTTCCTCCCACAGTCCGAAGATGTGTGGGGTAGGTTGATTGGCCATGCTAAATTGCCCCTTAATGTCAGGGGGACCAGCTAGGGTAAATGCATGGGATTATGGGGATGCGGCCTGGGTGGGATTGTGGTTGGTGTGGACTCAATGGGCTGAATGGCCTCCTGCTGCAAGGGTAGGGATTCTATGATTCTGTGAAAAATACAAGCATATCTCGATCTAACTTGTGTTCTAATTCACTTCCACTAAAAGTCACTGCTTGACACTTTTCAAAGCATTGTCTGAAGTATTTTTGATTCCATTTTAGTTTACGTGCCAAATGTTATGAAAATTCTGTGCACTTTCTTCCACATTATCCCGCTTGAGAATTTCTATTCAGTGATTGTGAATGGCCAGTTGTCACTGACAGGGTAAGATTTGTTGAGCTTCACTGGAAGATAAGCTTCTTATCGAGTTGACTGCCTCTCCTCCCTCTTCAGTCAGTACTAACCGTGTCCTCCCATTAATGTCTTGCCCTGAACATGTTGTAGTCACGGTGATACGCAAGTACAGCGCAATTGTGAGAAACGGGGAAGATAAATGCAATGAGACAGAAAGGTGACTTATGCTCGGGATTGGACAGCAGACAAACTTGGTGGAGAATTGACTTTTTATGAGGATTTACATGTTTTGAGTTCAGATTCACCGCATTTCCAGAAGCGACATTTAGTTTGCACCTGTGACTTAAGAAAACATCCCAAGACCCTTCGCAGGATTAGAAACATAGAAACATAGAAAATAGGAGCAGGAGGCAGACCATTCAGCCCTTCGAGCCTGTTCGCCCATTCTTTATGATCATTTGATGATCAGCCACAAAATTCGATGATACGGTGGCACAGTGGTTAGCACTGCTGCCTCACAGCGCCAGGGACCCGGCTTCGGTTCCCGGCTTGGGTCACTGTCTGCGTGGAGTTTGCACGTCCTCCCCGTGTCTGCGTGGGTTTCCTCTGGGTGCTCTGGTTTCCTCCCACAGTCCGAAAGACGTGCTGATTAGGTGCATTGGCCGTGCTAAATTCTCCCTCAATGTACCCGAACAGGCGCCGGAGTGTGGCGACTAGGGGATTTTCACAGTAACTTCATTGCAGTGTTAGTGTAAGCCTACTTGTGACACTAATAAATAAAGTTTAAACTTTAAACTTTACAGTAATAAAATGCAAAGGTTTTTTTTGACAGTTGTGATTCAGATGCATTTAATACAACATGATGTCTGTCTATCTACACTTCCCACTGCCTCGGAAAAGCAGCCAGCATAATTAAAGACCCACCATACCCCGGACATTCCCTCTTCCACCTTCTTCCATCAGGATAAAGATACAAAAGTCTGAGGTCATGTACCAACCGACTCAAGAACAGCTTCTTCCCTGCTGCTGTCAGACTTTTGAATGGACTTACCGTGCGTTAAGTTGATCTTTCTCTACACCCTAGCTATGACTGTAACACTACATTCTGCACACTCTCCTTTCCTTCTCTATGAACGGTATGCTTTGTCTGTATAGCGCGCAAGAAACAATATTTTTCACTGTATGCTAATACATGTGACAATAATAAATCAAATCCAATCAAAAAAATGTCGACTGCCCAGCCAACACTCTACCCTCTGCAAACTTCACTCAGCCTAAGCTCTATCACCCACCGAGTCACGCTCGGCTATCTCTGCAACATGGCTTGGTGTGTGATAGAACATGTCCAATCCTGAGGGGGTTTGATAGGATGGTTGCTGAGAGGATGCTACCTCTCACAAGCAAATCTGGAACGAGAGGGCATCGTTTCATAATAAGGGCTTTCCTATTTAAGAGAAAGATGAGGAGGGATTTTTTTCTCTCTGAGGGTCTTTGGGATTCTCCCCCTCAATGAGCACTGGGGGCTGGGTCATTGAAGATATTCATGGCTAAGTTAGACAGACTTCTGATTGTCCAGGGAGTTGAGGGTAAAAGGGAAAGGACAGGAAAGTGGAGATAAAGCCACAATCAGCTCAGCGATGATCATACTGAATGGCAGAGCAGGCCCAAGGGGCTGAATGGCCTACTCCTGCTCTGAATTTATACGTTCAGTCCTTGCTGATTGAGGTGGTTCCTTGCTCTCCCAAGGATTCATCTTTACATTTCAATCCTTCCATAGTCTTGTCTCTCCCTCTACTTGTAACTTCCTACAAGCTATGTGATTGGATCAATACATTGGGGACAAAGTAATCGCAGGATGAGGTGAGATGAGGTGAGAGAAGACTCTTGTGAAACATTAAAGCTAGCATCGACTAGTCGGGCCGAATGGCTTGTTTCTCTGCTATAAAATCCAATGTAATTATATGGTTTTTACAGCTAACTGTCTTGTTACGTCAATGTCTTGACATTACAAGGGAGGAGGAGACCGTAATCCTCTCAACCTTTCCCCTTTTCCAGCTACAAGAATATCTGCCTGAGAGAAGTGATGCAGAATTGTTCTTTGTAATCAACCTGAGTTGATTATAAACTCAGGTGGACAAGGTGGTCAAGAAGGTGTACGGCATGCTGGCCTTCGTCGATCAGGGCATTGAGGATAGGAATTGGAAAATCCTGTTGCAGCTGTGTAAGACTTTGGTTAGGCCTCATTTGGAGTATCGTGTACAACTCTGGTCACCACACTACCGGAAGGATGTTGATGCATTGGAAAGGGTGCAGAAGAGATTTACCAGGATGTTAAATGCAAAATACTGTAGATGCTGGAATCTAAAACAAAAACAGAAAAATGCTGGAAAATCTCAGCAGGTCTGACAGCATCTGTGGAGAGAGAATAGAGCCAATGTTTCAAGTCTAGATAACCCTTCATCAGAGCTCTGATGAAGGGTCATCTAGACTTGAAACGTTGGTTCTACTGGGAAGTTGTCTGGTTTGGAGGATATGGACTATGAAGAAAGGTTGAACAAACTTGGATTGTTTTCATTGGAGCGTCGGAAGATGAGGGGGGACCTGATAGAGGTTTACAAGATTATGACAGGCTTGGACAGAGTGGATAGTCAGAGTCTTTCTCCTAGGGTCGAAGGTCAAGTACTCGGAGGCATAGGTTGAGAGTGAGGGGGAAAGTTTAAAAGAGATGTAAGGGGCAGGTTTTTCACACACAGGGTGGTGAATGCCTGGAACACGCTGCTGGAGGAGGTGGTCGAAGCAGATTCTATAACAACGTTGAAGAGGCAAGTGGATAGATACATGAATAGGCAGGGAATAGAGGGATATGGACCACATAGAGGCAAGAAAATATTCGATTAGAAAGGCATCCGTGTCAGCACAGACTTGGTGGGCCGAAGGGCCTGTTCCTGTGCTGTTCTTTGTTCTTTATGAGTTGTTGTTTTTAGCTTAATTGAAGCCAACAGCTCTTTCTACATTTATCATTTGAGCCAGTTTGATTGGTTAGAAAGGGAAGATGCAGCTGCTCCGAAACTTGTGTAGAGATCAGCAGCGGTGAGTAACCCTGTCAGTGTTTATTATGGCAACAGGAGTTAGTCCGACAATCTGTGAGCTCCACTTCTGTTAAGGACAGGAGAGGAATTAATTTAAACAGCTCAGAGTTTTCCTCTGGCGACCAGTCCATAAACAGAAAGGCGCTTTCCATTTTTGATTTCCACCTTTATAAATGTTGATAACTTTTCCCCAACCCTCCAGTTTTGGACTGATCCAATCCTCTATAAGTAACTCCACAGCAAACTAGCGACAGGATAAATTCAGAGTGGAGGCGATGGCCAAGTGGTATTATCAATAGGCTATTAATCCAGAAACTCAGCTCATGTTCTGGGGACCCGGGTTCGAATCCCGCCACAAATGGCGGGATTGGTGGAATTTGAATTCAATCAAAAACAATTCTAGAATTAAGAATCTGCTGATGACCATGAAGCCATTGTTGATTGGCGGAAACATCTATCTGGTTCACTAATGTCCTTTAGGGAAGGAAATCTGCCGTCCTTACCTGGTCTGGCCTACATGTGACTCCAGAGCCACAGCAATGTGGTTGACTCTCAACTGCCCTCTGAAATGGTTGAGTGAGCCACTGAGTTCAAGGGTAACTAGGGTTGGGCAATAAATGCTGGCCGGCCAGCAATGCCCATGTCCCACAAATGAATGAAAAGCATACTCAAATACATGGGAAAAAGGTTTGCAACACTGCCTCCACCTCCCCCCCCCCCACCCCCCCCGCACCCCCCGCCAACCTTTTGCATTCATACAATAAAGGAGGGATAAAGGAAAGAAAGAGATACAGAGTAAGGACCACTGCCCCCTGGCACTACCTGGGCACTAATGAGATGCGAGTTGTACGTGACCCTCTCCCCTCTAAGTGATGAGCACCTGAGCTCCCAGAGGGCTGCTCTCCAGGTCCATGCCTTCGGAGAGTAGTGCGATATCACGCCATTCTGCCATCATGGGCTTTACTGATGGGGGTGGGTACGGATGATTCCGGTGTCGGGGCCTGATGATTATATGTTAGTGAATGCAAATGATGCTTCCCAACATTCAAATCAGCCGCGGTGCCCCGTGGAAATGGGAGTGGGGTGCTGGGCCAGGGAGGCCGGCTGCTAGCAGCAGAGGCAGTTACAAGTCTTCACGCTCTCAGAACAGAGAAACCTGCACATGCGCAATGGCGCACTCTGCTGCTATCAGCCAGCTTTTGGGCGATTTAGGCCCCGTTCACACCCCTTACTGGTAGAAAACAGATCGAGGGTTTTTTATTGCACAGAGAGTCATGAGATTCGACTGGTGGACTCATCAAAAAAGTAGATGTGAAACTATCCCATTTTCACGCTTGTTCTGGACTTTGAATTTTTTTGGTCAGATCACCCCACTGTGTTTTGAGTAAATAACGGTTGAATCATGAGCGCAATGTTGGAGATGGGAAGCCCCAAAAGCTCTGTCTTTGCCTGGAGCTGGCTGATGTAGACATCTTGTCTCGTATTCCTTTGTGTCGGCTTGGCTGGAATGCTATATAATGCAAGGAGCAAGGGGAATTTCACAATAACTTCATTGCGGTGTTAATGTAAGCCTTACTTGTGACTAATAAATGAATTTTAACTTTTAAAGAGTGTTACATCCCAAGAGTTTGGTGACTTAGCTTTCGTCCATTTTTAAACTGCTCAGGAACTTCCAGAACCTCCATCATGTGGTCAGTTTCAGTCATTTGACCAGTTCAGCTCTTTGTCTTCCTTTAACAAAAAGTAATTAGTCGTTGGATAATTTTTTCATATGTATTTTCCTTCAAACCCTTTGAACATGTGGCAGATAGAGTTTAACGTGGATAAGTGTGAGGTTATCCATTTTAGTCAGAAACATAGAAAGGCAAATTATTATCTAAAAAGAGAGAAACTTCAGAGCGGCTCAATGCAGAGGGATCTGGGTGTCCTTGTGCATGAATCACAGGAAACTAGTATGCAGATACAACAGATAATAAAGAACAAAGAACAAAGAACAGCACTGCACAGGAAACAGGCCCTTCGGCCCTCCAAGCCTGTGCCGCTCATTGGTCCAACTAGACCATTCGTTTGTATCCCTCCATTCCCAGACTGCTCATGTGACTATCCAGGTAAGTCTTAAACGATGCCAGCATGTCTGCCTCCACCACCCTATTTGGCAGCGCATTCCAGGCCCCCACCACTCTCTGTGTAAAAAACATCCCTCTGATATCTGAGTTATACCTCGCCCTTCTCACCTTGAGCCCGTGACCCCTTGTGATCGTCACCTCCGACCTGGAGGTAATAAGGAAGGTAAATGGAATTTTGACATTTATTATAAAAGGAATAGAATATAAAAGTAGTGGAGTGTTGCTGCTACTGTACAAAGCATTAATGAGACCACATTTAGAATATTGTGTACCGTTTTGGTCCCCTTACTTGAGGGGGGATGTAGTGGCATTGGAGGCAGTTCAGAGGAGGTTCACTAGATTGATTCCAGATAGGAGGGATTTGTCTTACGAGGAGAGATTGGGCAGTTTAGGCCGATACTCCCTGGAGCTTAGAAGAATGAGAGGAGATTGAGGTGTACAAGATGATAAGCGGGGTTGAGAAAGTTGACCTGGAGAGCATGTTTCCTCTTCTGGGGCAATCTAGAACAGGAGACCACAGTTTTAGGATCAGGGGTGGCAGATTTAAAACACAATCTCCACTTTTTACTTGCCCCAAAACAAAAATCAGTCAATCTCAGTTTTGTGTATTTTCAACAACAACCTCCCCAGACTCAATGGCCGGAATCTTACCACCTTTCATGCCAACAGGATTTTTCCATCCTGCTACAGTGACCAGGAATTTGGCTGGCTGCCAGATTCCCCGACTTTGCGGCAGCAGGAACGTGGCATGAACGGTTGGTAAGATTATGCCCCCCCCCCCCGCCCCCCACCCCCCACCCCCCTCATCTTTTTGGGTGAGCAAGTTACAAATTTCCATTCCCCTATTTTGTGCAAAAGTGTTTCCTGATATCACCCCTGAATGGCCTATCTCCTGGTTCAAGCTCTTTGCTTAATTCTTTCATGGGATGTGAGCATCGCTGGCTGGGCCAACATTTATTGCCCATTCCCGAATTGCCCTAATGGCTCAGTCGACTATTCCAAAGGGCAGTGGAGAGTCAACCACATTGCTGTTTCTCTGGAGTCACATGTAGGCCAGACCAGGTAAGGACAGCAGATTTCCTTCCCTGAAGGACATTAGTGAACAAGATGGGTTCTTACACTAATCGACAATTGTTTCATGGTCATCAGTAGACTTTGAATTCCAGGAGGTTCGGCCTCCCTATTCTGAACTCCCTACACCAGAGGAAATACTTTCCCCCTAAAGTTCATTTATTATTCACAAGTAAGGCTTACATTAACACTGCAATGAAGTTACTGTGAAAATCCCCTAGTCGCCCCACTCCAGCGTGCGTTTGGGTACACTGAGGGAGAATTTAGCATGGCCAATTCATCTAACCAGCACGTCTTTGGACTGTGGGAGGAAACCGGAGCACCCGGAGGAAACCCACCCACGGGGAGAACGTGCAGACTCCACACAGACAGTGACCCAAGCCGGGAATCGAACCCAGGTCCCTGGCGCTGTGAGGCAGCAGCGCTAACCACTGTGCTACCGTGCCGCCCCTATCTATCCTATCAAATCTGTTAATTGTCTTGAACTTTATTATTAAAGTGCTTTCTTTAAATTTTTATTCGTTTGAAAGCATGTCTGGACGGATCCCTGTTTCAGGACGGGAGCAGAGCTTTGATGAACTCTGCAGGGAAGAGGGTAAGCTGTGGCTTTTTGCTGTTTTCCATTATAGTCTGAATCAAAGGTGTTGTATTGTATCTCCTTATGATCCACCTCACTTGGTAAAAAAACATTAAGAATTCAATTAGACTCACGGAGGGAGGGGAATTGGTCAAATTCAGCTTGTTGGTTGGGTGATAGATTATCACTGGGAAAGGAATTTTCAGGCTGAGTATCTCTAATTTCCAAGTGTCACGGTTCGCACAGCCGAAACAGGCATGAGGTTAAAGAAGATGGGCACAGGAGGAGGCCATTAGCTAATCGAAGCTGTTCCAACAATCCGTGAGGCCGTGGTTGATCTGTAACCGAACTCCATATACCCCCTGTGTACCATTACCCAATCAATCCCAGTTTTAAAATTAGCAATTGATCCAGCATTGGCGGAAGGGAGTTCCAAACGTCGACAGCCCTTTGTGTGTAGAGATTTGTTCCCTAATTTCACATCGGAAAGATCTGGTTTGAATTTTTTGATGATGCCCTCTGGCCTTAGACTCCCCAACCAGCAGAAATATATCTTTCCAATCTATCCCTTCTGGTTCCCTTCGTACGTTAAAAGCTTTGACCAAACTACCCACAAGCTTCTAAATTCCGGGGAATACAATTCTAGTTTGGTAAATCTCTCCCCATCATTTAACCCTTGGAGTTTATGTATAATTCTGGTAAATCTATCCTGCCATATCCTTCTTCAGGTGCGCTCCAGTGCTGCTCATGTAACTCCAAACGTGGCCTAACCAGAGCTCCCTCTACCAAGGAGGCAGATGCTACCCAGGACATGGTGACAGAGGAGGAAACTCTGCCACCCCATGGGGGGTTTGGGGCTGCAGTGTGGGGGGTGGGTGGGTTGAGACTGCGGCAGGAGGGGGTTGAGGCTGTGGGAGGGGGGGTGGGGCCGAGGCTGTGGGGAGGCGGGGAGGAGATTGAGGTGGACTGGTTGGGGCTGGCCAGCCTGGCGGTTGGAAGGCTGGGGAGGGGTGGCTTTCACACGGCCAGTGATGGGGAGTCACGGGGCTGGCCAGCGATCTGGAGGCCAGCAGTGCGGGGCTACTGTGCATGCGCCGATCTCCACTCTGACAAATTGCGCACGCACAATGGCCCGCTCAGCGCTATGCTGCCAGCCTCTCCAGCAGGGATCGCCCCATCCCCAGCTTTTCAGCCCGATTCACGCTGGGGTGCTCTGTGATGAACAGAGTGTGGGAGATTCATTTTGAAAATCCCGCTGAAAAAAGCAGCGAGATCTACTTCAGTTTTTGCACAAATTCGGCGCTTAGAATTTTTGGGGGCGAATCCCACCTGTGATCTTTTAACTTTGCTTCTCTGGAATTTTTAACCTTGTTGATTTTGTGCAAGTCCTGACACTGTCCTCTGTAACAATCCTTCCAGTTTCAGAAAGCCCTCTCTCTCTCGGTCTGTGTCCCAGTTTCTCTCTTTCTAATCCCCTCCTCACAGTCAGTGGCACTCAACAAACATTCCAACACAAAGGAATTTTGGGTGAATCAACTTGCATTTTGTAAAAAATAAGATCAAAAGTTAGGAACGGATGTGGAGACTTTGCAGAAGAGGTTTACCAGGATGGTGCCTGGTATGGAGGGCATTAGCTATGAGGTGAGGTTGGAGAAACTTGGTTTGTTCTCACTGGAGCGACGGAGGTTGAGGGATGACCTGATAGAAGTCTACAAGATTATGAGAGGCATGGACAGAGTGGATAGTCAGAAGCTTTTTCCCAGGGTGGAAGAGTCAATTACTAGGGGGCACAGGTTTAAGGTGCGAGGAGCCAGGTTTAAAGGAATTGTACGAGGTAGATGTTTTACACAGAGGGTGGTGGGTGCCTGGAACCCGCTGCCGGGGGAGGGAGTGGCAGCGGATACGGTCGTGACTTTTAAGGGCTGTCTTGACAAATACATGAATAGGATGGGAGTAGAGTGATACGGTCCCCGGAAGGACAGGGTTTTAGTTCAGTCAGGCAGCATGGTCGGTGTAGGCTTGGAGGGCCAAAGGGCCTGTTCCTGTGCTGTAATTTTCTTTGTTCTTTGTTCTTGGAATGTCTGGAACGCTTGCCCGGGGAGGTGGTGGGAGCAGGTATGATAGCGACACTCAGGGGGCAACTAGACGAATACATGAATAGGATAGGAATGGAAGGATATGGGCTCTGTAAGTGCATACGGTTTTAGTTTCGGCAGGCATCATGATCAGTGCAGGCTTGGAAGGCCGAAGGGCCTGTTCCTGTGCTGTGTCCTTCTTTGTTCTTTGTACATTGAAAGAATTCTTATTCTCAAACCCTTCCTGTGAACAGCTGGACAGATATTGTATGCAGATGACAGATTATAGACTTTACTTTTAACATGTGCAACCTGTTAGGGAGTGGGTCGTATATCAATCAGTCAGGTTATAGAGCCGTGTTTCTGCAGTCAGTTAAACAAAAATTTAATAAAATTATCTGGAATTAAGCATTTACTGATGACCATGAAACAATTGTCGATTGTCGGAAAAACCCATCTGGTTCACTAACGTCCTTGATGGAAGGAAATCTGCCGTCCTTACCTGGTCTGGCCTACATGAGACTCCAGAGCCACAGCAATGTGGTTGACTCTCAACTACCCTCTGAACAGGGGCAACTAGGGATGGGCAATAAATGCTGGCCACCCAGTGACGCCCATGTCCCACAAATGAATTCTAAAAAATAAATAACGTTGGCATTGCTGGTAAAACCAGTCATCCTTCACTGCCCTTGAGTAGGTATGAGGTGAGCGTATTGTGAGTGCAAATTGAAAGAACTCCTCAGACTCCAGTATCACTTCACCAGATTCTCTTTATTCACAAATTCTATTCCACTCCCAGAGTGCTTCAGGTACACAGTCAGAATCCGGAGCGTCAATGGCCCTGTCTCTCCCATTTGTATATACAGGTGAGGCTCCCTGACTGGGCAGGCAATTATGACCTCAATCAGGGAGCACATACTCCAAGAGGCCAACCTCGTGGTCTGAGGTTGACCATGACCATGTATAAAAGGGATGGCTGGCAGTTAAAAATTGTTGGTGGGGATTGCTCCTTGTCTGTTAATTGCATCAGATGATAAAGACGCAATGTTTGTTGGGGTGGCGGTAGCGTAGTGGGTGTCATCATTGAATTAGAAAACCAAGGATCCGGGTTCGAATCCCATCGCGGCAGATGGTGAAATATGAACTCAATAAAAAAAACCTGGAATGAAAACTCTAAAGATCTCCACAAAACCATTGTCGATCATCGTAAAAAAACCAGCTGGTTCACTAATATCCTTTAAGGAAAGAAATCTGCCTTCCTTACCCGGCCTGGTCTGCTTGTGGCTCCAGACCCACAGCTGCCCTTTGAAATGGCCGTAGGAGACACTCAGGAACACTCAAGGACAACGTAAGTCGCTGTCACTGTTCAGAGATGGGTTGGATGATAGAAGCGGCTGGCAGCCATTTGATGGGTGACTTTCTGAATATACTTTGGTGAACACTTGTATTCTCAATGTAATTACCAAATTTCCAGATCAATTGATGCGCCAAGTTGACACTCTCATCAGCTGCTGGAACGTAAAATATATCAAAGTTCATTTAAACATCTCGTAAGGCAATCGCTAAGGATCCTCTTTGTTTAATTTGATGCTCAGTAGTTCTTGTGGTTGGACTGACAGATGAGAATGATCATGGTTGGGATGTGACGAGGGTCAGATTGTTAAGCAGAGACCAATGTTTGTCAAGCGTGCAAGTGACAGCGAGCTTTAACGTATTTTTTGAAGAAGTGACCAAAATGGTTGACAAAGGAAGGGCCGTGGATGTTGTCTATATGGACTTTAGTAAAGCGTTTGACAAAGTCCCTCATGGTAGGCTAGTGAAAAAGGTTGGATCCCATGGGATAAAGGGGGAGGTGGCTAGATGGGTGGAGAACTGGCTTGGTCATAGAAGACAGAGGGTGGTAGTGGAAGGGTCTTTTTCCGGCTGGAGGCCTGTGACTAGTGGTGTACCGCAGGGCTCTGTATTGGGACCTCTGCTGTTTGTGATTTATATAAATGATCTGGAAGAAGGAGTAACTGGGGTGATCAGTAAGTTTGCGGACGACACAAAACTGGCAGGACTTGCAGATAGTGAGGAACATTTTCAGAGGCTACAGAAGGATATAGATAGGCTGGAAATTTGGGCAAGGAAATGGCAGATGGAGTTCAATCCTGATAAATGCGAAGTGATGCATTTTGGTGGGAATAATGTAGGGAGGAGCTACACGATAAATGGAAGAACCATAAAGGGTGTAGAGACGCAGAGGGACCTGGGTGTGCAAGTCCACAGATCTTTGAAGGTGACGTCACAGGTGGAGAAGGTGGTGAAGAAGGCATATGGCATGCTTGCCTTTATAGGACGGGGCATAGAGTATAAAAGTTGGGGTCTGATGTTGCAGATGTATAGAACGTTGGTTCGGCCGCATTTGGAATACTGCGTCCAGTTCTGGTCGCCACACTACCAGAAGGACGTGGAGGCTTTGGAGAGAGTACAGAGGAGGTTTACCAGGATGTTGCCTGGTATGGAGGGGCTTGGTTATGAGGAGAGATTGGGGAAACTGGGGTTGTTCTCCTTGGAAAGACGGAGGATGAGGGGAGACTTAATAGAGGTGTATAAAATTATGAAAGGCATAGATAGGGTGAACGGTGGGAATCTTTTCCCCGGGTCGGTGGTGACGTTCACGAGGGGTCATAGGTTCAAGGTGAAGGGGGGGAGGTTTAACACAGATATCAGAAGGACATATTTCACACAGAGGGTCGTGGGGGCCTGGAATGTGTTGCCGGGCAAGGTGGTGGAGGCGGACACACTGGGAACATTTAAGACTTATCTAGACAGCTATATGAACGGAGTGGGAATGGAGGGATACAAAAAAGTGGTCTAGTTTGGACCAGGGAGCGGCGCGGGCTAATTGTTCCTTGTTTCTCGTTTCATGGCTTCATTCTATGATCATCTTGCTGGTGCCAGTACAGAGCGAGACTGCGGATAGTTGGGAACCTGTCTCGGGGGCAGGGAATTCATATGGTGTTCGTGGAAGTGGAAATGACTAGGGTTGGGAAGCATTTTCCGATCAGGGCCATTGTGATCTCCTGGACTCGTTTCGATCGCCTCAGGGGGTCGGAGAGGAATTTCCCAGATTTTCTTTTCCCCATATTGGCCCTGGGGTTTTTCACTCTGGGTTTTCGCCTCTCCCTGGAGATCACATGGTCTGGAATGGGGGGGTGGGGGTGAGTTAATAGGTTGTAATGAACAAAGCATCGTAGCTGTGAGGGACAGCTCGGTGGATAGGATATTGGTATGTAGATAGGCTGGAAAATTGGGCGGGGATCCTGGATTCAGGATTCAATCCTGGACCGGGGAGCGGCGCGGGCTTGGAGGGCCGAAGGGCCTGTTCCTGTGCTGTATTGTTCTTTGTATGTGTGAACAATGAACATTACAGTAATTACCAGCCAACTAGCCTGAGTCACACTCATATCAATGCCACTCGCATTCATTTGGACAGACAACTGAAAGCACTGAGCTCACTAATCTACAAGTCTCTGAAGAATCGATTTGATTTGATTTGATTGATTATTGTCACATGTATCAGTACACAGTGAAAAGTATTGTTTCTTGCGCGCTATACAGACAAAGCATACCGTACATGGCAGCGCAGTGGCATGGTGGTTAGCACTGCTGCCTCACAGTGCCAGGTACCCGGGATAGATTCCCAGCTTGGGTCACTGTCTGTGTGGCGTTTGTACGTTCTCCCCATTTCTGCGTGGGTTTCCTCCGGGTGCTCCAGTTTCCTCCCACATTCTGAAAGACGTGCTGGTTAGTTGCATTGACTCGAACAGGTGCCGGAGTGTGGCGACTAGGGAAATTTCACAGTCACTTCATTGCAGTGTTAATGTAAGCCTTACTTGTGACTAATAAATAAACTTTATACTTTACTTCACATAGAGAAGGAAAGGAGAAAGTGCAGAATGTAGTGTTACAGTCATAGCTAGGGTGTAGAGAAAGATCAACTGAGTGTGAGGTAAGTCCATTCAAAAGTCTGACAGCAGCAGGGAAGAAGCTGTTCTTGAGTCGGTTGGTACATGACCTCAGACTTTTGTATCTTTTTCCTGATGGAAGAAGGCGGAAGAGAGAATGTCCGGGGTGCATGGGGTTCTTGATTACACTGGCTACTTTTCTGAGGCAGCGGGATTTGTAAATGGAGTCAATGAATGGGAGGCTGATTTAAGTTATGGACTGGGCTTTGTTCATGACCCTTTGTAGTTTCTTGTGGTGTGGGGCAGAACAGGAGCCATACCAACCTGTGATACAACCAGAAAGAATGCTTTCTATGGTACATCTATAAAAGTTGGTAAGAGTCATAGCTGACATGCCAAATTTCCTTAATCTTCTGAGAAAGTAGAGGCGTTGGTGGGCTTTCTTAACTATAGTGTCGGCATGGGGGGACCAGGACAGGTTGTTGGTGATCTGGACACCTAAAAACTTGAAGCTCTCGACCCTTTCTACTTCATCCCCATTGATGTAGACAGGGGCATGTTCTCCTTTACGCTTCCTGAAGACGATGACAATCTCCTTCGTTTTGTTGATATTGAGGGAGAGATTATTGTTGCCGCACCAGTCACCAGATTCTCTATCTCATTCCTGTACTCTGTCTCGTCATTGTTTGAGGTCCGACCCACTATGGTGGTGTTGCCAGCAAACTTGAAAATCGATTTGGAGCGGAATTTGGCCACACAGTCATAGGTGTATAAGGAGTATAGTAGGGGGCTGAGGATACAGCCTTGTGGGGCACTGGTGTTGAGGATGATCGTGGAGGAGGTGTTGTTGCCTATCCTTACTGATTGTGGTCTGTGAGTTAGGAAGTTCAGGATCCAGTCGCAGAGGGAGGAGTCGAGCCCCGGGACATGGAGTTTGGAGATGAGTGCTGGGTAACTTTCTGAAAATACTTTGGGGAATACTTGTATTCTCAATGTAATTACCAAATTTCCAAATCAACTGATGCGCCAAGTTGACACTCTCATCAGCTGCTGGAATGTAAAAGATATCAAAGTTCATTTAAACATCTCGTAAGGCAATCGCTAAGGATTCTCTTTGATTAATTTGATGCTCAGTAGTTCTTGTGGTTGCACTGACAGATGAGAATGATCATGGTTGGGATGTGACGAGGGTCAGATTGTTAAGCAGAGACCAATGTTTGTCAAGCGTGCAAGTGACAGCGAGCTTTAACATATGTGTGAACAATGAACATTACAGTAATTACCAGCCAACTAGCCTGAGTCACACTCATATCAATGCCACTTGCATTCATTCGGACAGACAACTGAAAGCACTCAGCTCACTAATCTACAAGTCTCCAAAGAAGTCCCATAACATTGGCCCTGTGTTTGCTTAGCATCCCACTGCAAGAAAAATGAAGCCTTAAGACTGAGAGGAGATTTGATAGAGGTGTTCAAAATCTGGAGGAGTCTGGATATATTAGATGGGGGAGAGACTGTCCCCCTTGTTGGGGGTTGGGAGAACCAGAGATCATAGATTTAAGGTGAATGGAAAAAGAAAGAATGTTTATAACTTAAAGTTTATTTATTACATAGAAACATAGAAACTAGAAGCAGGAGTAGGCCATTCAGGACTTTGAGCCTGCTCCACCATTGATTTTGATCATGGCTGATCATCGAATTCAATATCCTGATTCCCCCTTCCTCCCATATCCCTTGATCCCTTCAGCCCCAAGAGCTATTTCTAATTTCTTCTTGAAATCACAAAACATTTTGGCCTCAACTACTTTCTGTGGTAGTGAATTCCACACATTCACCACCCATTGGGTGAAGAAATTTCTCCTCACCTCAGTTCTAAAAGGTTTACCCCTTATCCTCAAACTATGACCCCTAGTTCTGGACTCCCCCACCATCGGGAACATTCTTTCTGAATCTACCCTGTCTAACCCTGTTAGAATTTTATAAGTTTCTATGAGATCCCCTCTCATTCTTCTAAACTCCAATGAATATAATCCTAACCGACTTAGTCTCTCCTCATATGACAGACCTGCCATCCCAGGAATCAGCCTGGTAAACCTTCGCTGTACTCCCTCTGTAGCAAGGACATCCTTCCTCAGAGAAGGAGACCAAAACTGCACACAATACTCCAGGTGTAGCCTCACCAACGCCCTGTACAATTGTAGCAAAACATTCCTATCCCTATTCTCAAATCCCCAAGTGTCACCAGTAGGCTTACATTAACACTGCAATGAAGTTACTGTGAAAATCTCCCAGTCGCCACACTCCGGCACCTGTTCGGGTACATTAAAGGAGAACTTAGCACAGCCAAAGCACCTAACCAGCACGTCTTTCGGACTGTGGGAGGAAATCGGAGCACCCGGAGGAAACCCACGCAGACACGGGGAGAATGTGCAAACTCCGCACAGACAGTGACCCGAGCCGGGAATCGAACCCGGGTCCCTGACGCTGTGAGGCAGCAGTACTCACCACTCTGGTGACATGAAAAAAAACTTTTTAATACAATGGCTGGAATTTTCCGGCAGTTTCCACTGGCAGGATCATCTGGTCCTGCCGATGGTGAATGCCCGCCGCAGGGTTCCCCTAGGCGCATACGACAGGATACCCCGTTGATAGCGGCGGGTCTGGAAGATCCCACCACCAGCCCACGTTGGGCTGCCTCCGGCGCCCCCCTGTGCCTCACAAAACACACCGTGGAGGCGTGTGAAAAATCCCACCCTGATGAGGGGTTAGGATCTGGAATGCACTGTGAGAGAGGGCGGTGAAGGCAGATTCAACTGAGACATTGAAAAGAGGAAATGGAGAATAGGCTGGGGAGTGGTACAAGATGGGTTCCACTTACAGAGAGCTGGTATGAATCAGATGGGTTGAATGGCCTCCTGTGCAGTTAATGAATTAAGTTGGGAGTTTACAATGACCCTGGACAGTAATGTGAAGATGACCAACTATCTTGCAGTGAATTATGTAACTGGTGGACTGAATAATCTAGTCTCTCCTTTCAATAGAATTGGCTCCCCACTTTCACATAGAATTGAATAGAATATACAGCACAGAAACTAAGTTATCCTGGTGTTTTTTCTCCACTCCAGTCTCCTCCCATTCCATCTCTTTTATCCCCGACTCTTACCATTCCATTTCTCTTATCTACTCATCTAATTCCCCTTTGAAAGTCTCTAATCTATTTGCCTCGCCCACGAGCAGTGTTAGCGAGTTTCACGATCTAACCACTCTCCGAGTAAAGAATTGTCCCTTCTTTCTCGATTGGATTAATTGGGTGGGATTCTCTGACACCCCCACCCCCTGCGGTGTGTCTCTCAGCCTGCGGGAGGTGGCCCACTGATCATTGGTGTTGGGATCTTCAGGCCATTTGGCCCATTCTGCTTGTACTGGCTCTTCAGAAGAACTATTCAATGGAAGGCAAAATGAAGAGAGAGGGAGGTGGAAAATTGAGTGAATATAGAGAAGATAACAATGGATGGAGCAGATGGGTGGGAGATGGTGGTGTGTCGTGATAATGTCAGTGAAGGAGTAATTCAGAGACTGGGCTCATTCCAGAGCAGCATGGTCTCATTGTCAGTATTATCTAGTTTTTAGGTCTCCAGACCACCAACAACCTGTCCTAGTCCCCCCATGCCGACACTATAGTTAAGGAAGCCCACCAATGCCTCAACTTTCTCAGGAGGCTAAGGAAATTTGGCATTTTAGCTACGACTCTCACCAACTTTTACAGATGGTCCACAGAAAGCATTCTTTCTGGTTGTATCACAGCTTGGTATGGCTCCTGCTCTGCCCAAGACTGTAAGGAACAACAAAGAGTTGTGAACGAAGCCCAGTCCATCACTCAAACCAGCCTCCCATCCATTGACTCTGTCTGCACTTCCCGCTGCCTCAGCAAAGCAGCCAGCATAATTAAGGACCCCACGCACCTCAGATATTCTCTCTTCCACCTTCTTCCATCAGGAAAAAGATACAAAAGTCTGAGGACACGTACCAACCGACTCAAGAACAGCTTCTTCCCTGCTGCTGTCAGACTTTTGAATGGATTTACCTTGCATTAAGTTGATCTTTCTCTACACCCTAGCTCTGACTGTAACACTACATTCTGCACTCTCTCCTTTCCTTCTCTATGAACGGTATGCTTTGTCTGTACAGTGCGCAAGAAACAATACTTTTCACTGTATACTAATACACGCGACAATAATAAATCAAATCAAAAATATCCATCTCCAGTATGAGCTGACAATTAGATATTATGGGCGGAATTTTCCATTCTCGACATAGAGTGCTGGCTGGAGCAAGTAAACCGCTGCGTAGCTCGCCGGCTGCACAGCTGAGTTTTCCCTCCAAATAATCCAGCAGTCTCTGGGGGTGTGCCGGTGAGGTTCTTATTTTCCAAATCCCAAAATTGCAGCACATGCGAGGGATTTTCCAGCCCTTCCCGCTGGTTGGATTTTCCAGTCCCACTGCAGGTGACCACCATGCCCCCTCCCTCGCAGCGGGTTCCTGAGAGCCACATGAGCAAGCCACGCAAAACATCGTAGACATCAAACGGACCAGAAGATGCGACTGGCATCCATTGGCAAGTTGCCACCATCATTGAAAAACACACGGTGGTAGGAGGTGGGGGGAGGGGGGATGGTGAAAGATCCACCCATGATGTTTTAGAACAAAGAACAAAGAAAATTACAGCACAGGAACAGGCCCTTCGGCCCTCCAAGCCTGCACCGATCACGCTGCCCGACTGAACTAAAATCCCTTCCCCTTCCCAGGACCATATCCCTCTATTCTCATCCTATTCATGTATTTGTCAAGACGCCCCTTAAAAGTCACTATCGTATCTGCTTCCACCACCTCCCCCGGCAGCGAGTCCCAGGCACCCACCACCCTCTGTGTAGAAAACTTGCCTCGTACATCTCCTTTAAACTTGCCCCTCGCACCTTAAACCCGTGCCCCCTCATAATTGACTCTTCCACCCTGGGAAAAAGCTTCTGACTATCCACTCTGTTCATGTCCCTCGTAATCTTGTAGACTTCTATGAGGTACCCCCTTGACCTCCTTTTATTAAGAGTTTACTAAAACTTTACAAGATCCTGCATTAATTGAAATGTAATTGTTCAAAATGGAACCTGAGAAGCTGAGCGGCGGGGGGAGTGCGGGGGGGGGGGGGGAGTGTGGGGGGTGGGGCGGGGGGGAGGGGGGGTGGGGGGGGGGGGGTTTGGCGGAGAGTGGGGGATGGTGACCTGACAGAGGACTTTACAGTTATGTAAACGATCCTCTGGGGAGGCGATGGCCCAGTGGTATTATTGCTGGACTATTAATCCAGAAAGTCAGCTAATTTTCTGGGAGACCCATTTTCGAATCCCACCACGGTAGATGGTGACATTTGAATTCAATAAAAAATATCTGGAATTAAGAATCTACTGATGACCATAAAACCATTGACGATTGTCGGAAAATTGTCGATTGTCCCTCAGGCAGCATAGTGGTTAGCGCTGCTGCCTCACAGCGCCAGGGACCTGGGTTTGATTCATGGCTTGGGTCACTGTCTGTGCGGAGTCTGCACGTTCTCCCCGTGTCTGTGTGGGTTTCCTCCGGGTGCTCCGGTTTCTTCCCACAGTCTGAAAGACGTGCTGGTTTGGTGGTTTTCCATGCTAAATTCTCCCTCAGTGTACCCGAACAGACGCCAGAGTGTGGCGACTAGGGGATTTTCACAGTAACTTCATTGCAGTGTTAATGTAAGCCTACTTGTGACATGAATAAATAAAAACTTAAAAAAACACATTTTTGACAATTTGCCTTGTGCAGTCTGTCTGAGGAGGCGACAGACTAGTATATTATCGCTGGGCTGTTAATCCAGAAACCCAGCTAATGTTCTGGGGACCCGGGTTCGAATCCCATCACGGCAGATGGTGGAATTTGAATTCAATAAAAAAATCTCAAATTAACAATCTACTGATGACCATGAAACCAAATTCCGTAACTTCATTGCAGCGTTAATGTCAACCTCCTTGTGACACTAATAAAAGTAATAAACTTTTATAAACTTTAAATAAACATTGTCGATTGTCAGAAAAACCCATCTGGTTCACTAATGTCCTCTCGGGAAGGAAATCTGCCGTCGTTACCCTGTCTGGCCTACATGTGACTTCAGAGCCACAGCAGTTGGCTCTCAACTGCCCTCCAAGGGCAACTAGGGATGGGCAATAAATGCTGGCCAGCCAGAGACGCCCATGTCCCACGAATGATGGAAAGAGGATTGACTCTGTTTATACAGGGGTCCTTAGGAACAGACGTAATTGGGTGGGAGGGAACTCGTGTGGAACATCCACGTTGACAGCCTCAACCAGGCCATTCAGCCCGTTGGAACCATGTTGGTGCTTTGATATTAATTCTTTCACGGACTGAGTAAAGGTTGACTCAAGCGCCATCCTTCAGCAGTTACCTTGCTGAAAGAGAACAGTGTACACTGTTCCCAGCCCAAACACAGAATGATTGCTACATATTAGAGAGGGTTAAGACTCTTGGTGCTGCTGAACATATTGAAGTCAACCACTTGTGTTTGCGGATCAAATGAGCAGTAATAAAATATTCAGCAACCCTGCCTCATTTCAGGGAATTGAGCAGTGGCAGGCAAATTCCTTGCAGATAACCATTTCGTGACACCGCTTAGGCATCAGGCCTGTGATTGGCCGCAACGTAGGCCTTGGAAGAATTCCACTGTCTGTTGCAATCATCTGGGAATGAAGACGTCTTATCATTGGCAGCAAGCAAGTCGTGTAATAATGTCAGCGATACAGGAACGCTGCAGGCTGAGAGGATCATCAGGAGACCTGTCAGGACAAGTTAATTAATCCCTCGTTCCTGTGTATCCTGCTCCTCCCCTGTTTCCCTCCACCCTTCCCGCACCCTGCAGTTGGAGGGTGACTCCCCTCAGCATCGCAGAGGCGCAGAACAATCGGATCAACTCAATCGCATCACAGACAGGGCTCAGGCGCGTTGGTAGAAGAGCAAGTTAAAGATTATCAAATTCCTCTTCCTCTAACAGATGGCCTGATGTGGAGGGATATTCGATAACACTGACCCCTGGTGAGGTTAAACAAAAACAAAGAAATGTACGCACATTATTTGCCACTTTCCAAAAGGTTTTAACTGCTTAGAAGCCAACAGCACCAACAATAAAGCATCAAAGTAGAACGACTCATCTGTACCAATGTACTTGTGCTAATTACATCATAGAACAGAATAGAATCGTAGAATCCCGACAGTGCGGAAGGAGGCCATTCGGCCCATCGAGTCTGCCCCGGCCACAATGCCACCCAGGCTCTATTCCCATAACCCCATGCATTTACCCTGTTAATCCCCCTGACACTAGGGTTCATTTAGCGTGGCCAATCCACCTAACCAGTACATTTTGGGACACTGCGGGTCAATTTAGCAAGACCAACCCACCCAACCCATACATCTTTGGAGTGTGGGAGGAAACCGGAGCACCCGGAGGAAACCCACGCAGACACGGGGGGAATGTGCAAACTCCACACAGACAGTGACCCGAGGCCGGAATTAAACCCGGGTCCGTCACAATAATGAGTTAATAACATGCAACATAGGGAGGGATTTTCCAGCCCCCTCCCCCTCCCCCCCCCACATAACCGCCCCGCCACCCACTCTGCGCAACCTGCCATGTGCTTTCTGGTGGTGGAAGTGGCTTGCCATTGGTTGCCCTTGGAATTTTCCGGTCCCGCTAATGTCTACAGCGTTCTGCGTAGCTCACCCGTGCAGCCTCCGGGTGTCGCCTTCAGCAGGACTGGATGATCCCACCGGCTGGATGGGCCAGGTAATCCCTCCCATTGTCTCCAGCACTGTACTACAACAACTTAGATTGATGTAGCATCTATAACAGCGTCCCGAGGCACAGGAATGTTACCCAACAAAATTGCCATTGACAGTAAAATTCACACAAAAATTTGATCCTCCATAGAATAGAATCATCATAGAATCCCTACAGTACAGAAGGAGGCCATTTGGCCCAGCGAGTTTGTACCGACCATAATCCCACCTATTCCCGTAACCCCACACATTTACCCTGCTAACCCCCCTGACACTAAGGGGCAATTTAGCATGGCCAATCCACCTAACCTGCACATCTTTGGACTGTGGGAGGAAACCGGAGCACCCGGAGGAAACCCACGCAGACACGGGGAGAATGTGCAAACTCCACAAAGAGAGTGACCTGAGCCGGGAATCAAACCCGGGTCCTTGGCACTGTGAGGCAGCAGTGCTAACCACTGTGCCACCGTGCCATTGATAGGGTTTAGTCCAGACAAATGTGAGCTGATGCATGTTAGGTGGATTGGCCACTCTAAATTGCCCCTTAGTGTGAGGGAGACTAGCTAGAGTGAATGCTGGGGTTATGGGTATAGGGCCTGGGTGGGATTGTGGTCGGTGCAGACTCGATAGGCCGAATGGTCTCCTTCTGCACAGTAGGATTCTATGATTCTATTCTATGTCAAAGTCTCCAGTCTATCTATACCTGTTGTAGCCTCTGCCAATACCTGGCCTGATCAGCAACTCATCTGTTCCTTCTCATCTCAAATTAAAGTGGCGCCCCTTTATTTTGAGATGATACCCTCTGGTTGGAGACTCTCCCACAAGAGGAAACATCCTCTCAGCATTTACCCTGTCAGGCCTTCAGGAATCCTGTATATTTCAATGAGATCACCTCTCATTCTTCTAAATTCCAATGAGTCCCAACCTGTTTAACCTTTCCCCATAAGACAAAGGGTTGTGAATCTGTGGAATTCCCTGCCCAGTGAAGCAGTTGAGGCTACCTCATTGAATGTTTTTAAGGCAAGGCTAGATAGATTTTTGAACAGTAAATGAATTAAGGGTTATGGTGAGTGGGCGGGTAAGTGGAGCTGAGTCCGTGAAAAGATCAACCATGATCCTATTGAATGGCGGAGCAGGCTCGAGGGGCCAGATGGCCTACTCCTGCTCCTAGCTCTGATGTTCTTATGTTATACTGGGCATCATCCAAGTGAAACTTCTCCAAATCGCCTCCAATGAATCCCACCCGTAGTCTCGCCAGTATCTTGCACAGCTGCAGCAAGACTTCCCCACCCTTATACTCCAATCCCCTTGAAATAAGGGCCAACATTCCATTAGCCTTCCTGATGACCTGCTGCTCCTGAGTGCTAGCTTTCTGTGCTTCATACACAAGTGTGTTGTGTTGGAGGGAAAGGCAGGTTAATACTCAACCCAGTAAACGGAAAAATACTGTGAATGCTGGTAATCCGAAATAAACCTCAACCTGTTTGGTGGCGTAACAAACGCACCTTCCTTTCTCAGCAGGTCCTGGGGTGGGTCTCGAACCGGAGGTCTCTGGTTTAGCAGCAGGGGCACTACCCCCTGCACCACAATCTGACTGGCCGACAGCTCTCCAGCTGCCCCTCCCGGCAGAGCGCTGTGGGTGGAGGTACTGCAGCGCAGTGCCTGAGCCCGAGTCCTGGGTATATACCAGGGCTCCAGGGGGCAGGAGGACAGGGGATGCCCTGGGAAGTCAGGAGGGGGCGGGGATGGGGCATCTTGCTCTTGGAGGAGTAGACCGGGTAGGGGGAGCGAGCATCAGAGCTTTCAGGTCCCTGAGGGGAGGGTCCCTCAAATCGGAATGGGTTTTCTGATTGAGGGCATTTGTGTTTCGCTCTCTGATCCAACCGGAACGCACCAGCCTGAAAATTGGGGCTGGGTAGGAAATGGTCCTTAGCTGGACATTAAATGACCTTTTAAGGCCCTTAATAGGGGCAAGAGTGGGCTTCCAAACCAATGTCCCACCCGCCATACCATGAAGTTGGGTCAGAGCGGGAGGGATCTAGAAGGGAATCCGATCCATCCCCATATTGGGAGGTGATGGCCTAGTGGTATTATCACTCGAATATTAATCCAGAAACTCAGCTAATTTTCTGGGGACCCGGGTTCAAATCCCGCCATGGCAGATGGTGGAGTTTGAATTCAATAAAGAATATCTGGAATTAAGAATCTACCATGAAACCATTGTCGATTGTCAAAAAAACCCATCTGGTTCACTAATGTCCTTTAGGGAAGGAAATCTGCCGTCCTTATCTGGCCTGGCCTACATGTGACCGCAAGGAACTACAAAGGGTCATGAATGTAGCCCAATCCATCACACAAACCAGCCTTCCTTCCATTGACTCTGTCTACACTTCCCACAGCCTTGGCAAAGCAGCCAGCATAATTAAGGACCCCACGCACTCCGGATATTCTCTCTTCCACTTTCTTCCTTCGGGAAAAGATACAAAAGCCTGAGGTCATGTACCAACCAACTCAAGAACAGCTTCTTCCCTGCTGCTGCCAGACTTTTGAATGGACTTACCTTGCATTAAGTTGATCTTTCTCTACACCCTAGCTATGACTGTAACACTACATTCTGCACTGTCTCCTTTCCTTCTCTATGAACAGTATGCTTTGTCTGTATAGCGCGCAAGAAACAATACTTTTCACTGTATACTAATACATGTGACAATAATAAATCAAATCAAATCCAGAGACACAGCAATGTGGTTGACTCTTAACTGCCCTCTGAAATGGCCGAGCAAGACACTCAGTTCAAGGGCGACTAGGGATGGGGGGTAAATTCTGGCCAGCCATTGGCACCCATGTCCCACGAATGAATAAGAAAAATTGCCGGGGGCAAGCATAAGGTTCTGGCCACAGTGTCATTCCAACACAGTAGGAGGCCTTTCAGCCCATCGAAACTCCACCACCAGTCAAAATGACTTCTCTGTTGACGTCTTTTAGGGTTGTGAGGAACCCTGGATGAAGTCCAAAAGCTTCCTTTTTTCACACCGATCCATCTGTATCCTTTTGATCACAACACAAATCCCCGGCAGCTGTTTGAGACAGATAACTTTTGTCTTGCTTTTCCGCGGATATCAAACCCTGTCCTTGAGTGATATTTGTTTTTCACTCTTTATATTTCATGAATTCAGAGGGTAAATATCAATGAGCGACAGTAAACAATAATCACTCACTTAGAATCTCGCAAACTGTGTGAGTCAGAGAGAAAAAAAGAGGAATGTTTGTGCTAATTACATTCTTCCCGACTGGACCCATGAACATACATTAAACATTCATCATTTTCGCAATTATTCCTCCTGCATACTTCTTGTAACAAGAAAAGAAAGAAACATAACCAGCTAACAAGCCAAAGGTAACTCTGAATGTGAGTGCAGGAATAGACTTTATTGTGAGAGAGGCAACGTTGGATGCCTGATGCATTTTTTTGGGTAGAAATTAAGGGAATCAATATAACAATGGGACAACCGGCAGTTAATGTTGTGCGGCATGGTGGCACAGCGGTTAGCACTACTGCCTCAAGCGCCAGGGACCTGGGTTCAATTCCAGCCTTGGGTGACTGTGTGGAGTCTGCACATTCTCCCCGTGTCAGCGTGGGTTTCCTGCGGGTGCTCCGATTTCCTCCCACAGTCTGAAAGATGTGCTGGTTAGGTGGATTGGCCATGCAAATCGCCCCTTCGTGTCCAAAGATGTGCAGGTTAGGTGGATTGGCCATGCAAATCGCCCCTTCGTGTCCAAAGATGTGCAGGTTAGGTGGATTGGCCCTGCTAAATTGCCCCTTAGCGTCCAAAGATGTGTAGGTTAGATGGATTGGCTTTGCTAAATCTCCCCTTAGTGGCCAAAGATCTGCAAGTTTGGTGGATTGGCCATGCTAAACTGCCCCTGAGTGTCCCAAGATACTTAAATTAGGGGGATTAGCAGGGAAATATGTGGGGTTACAGGGATAGGGCCTGGGTAAGATAATCCGTTGAAGATTTGGTGCAAGCTCAATGGGCCAAATGGCCTCCTTCTGCACTTTCGGAATTCTATGATTCTATGGATGTGCACAGTTATTAGTTCCACTGCTAAATTAATGGAACCCCATCAAACCCCCTCATTATCTTCTATTGTGACCCTTCACATTCAATGGCATTAGCGTTGCTAAATCACCCACTATCGAAATCCTGGAGGTCACCATTGACTATAAACTGAACTGGACTAGCCACATAAATACTGTGGCTACAAGAGCAGGTCAGATTGCTGGAAGTTCTGCAGAGAATAACTTACCTCCTGAAAGTCTGACCACCATCTATAGGGCACAAGTCAAGAGTGTGATGAAATACTCCCCACTTGCCTGGATGGGTGCAGCTCCAACAACACTCAAGAAGCTCAACACCAACAATGATAAAGCAGCCCACTTGATTGGGACCCCTTCCAGCACCCTTCATTCTACGTTACTTCTCTCCAGTACCGATACACAGTGGCAACAGTGTGTATGTATCATTTACAAAATGCACTGCACCTCAGCAATCCATTAGCCTCTTGAAACACCTGAGACCCAGGGGGTCATGGCTTGATTGATAGCTCTGGCCCTCTGATCTATGCTGTCAGTTGCATGATGTTTATTTACACAGGATAAGGGGGTTTCAAATGTTTGCAGTTTCAGCTATGATGCTTTGAAGGTTTGGAATGATTGACACCTTTATTGGGCTACAAATAAAGCAGAAATTGGAAAATTATCAATGAATGAGTAATCGTGAACATATTTTTTATACACCTTACTGTCACGAGAGATTTATTACTTCTATACTGTGTAATGGGTATATTTGCTTATTACTGATCGTGGCAGTTTGCTGGGTGCAAATTAGTTGCTGCATTGCCTACATTACAACAGTAACTACACTTCAAACTTACCTTGTTGTCTGTGAAGCACTTTGGGAAGTTCAGATGTCATGGAAGGTGCCATACACAGACATATCTTTTTTTTAACCATCTTAACTTTGGTTGGAAACATACTTTATTCACAAGAGATGAATAAATGAATGAGTGACAAGTATTTGGTGTAATAAATTATGTACAGTTGGAAGCAAAACATCACAAAAGCTCACTGATTCCCAATTACAATTGGGGTTTGACAAACGCCATTAAAAATATGAGATTCTTGTGGCCAGGAATGCAAAATGCTAGTTATGAAATCGCAAAAGTAAATGGTAAAGTCACTATAGTCCCAGATGACCATGGGCTGCTATCCCCTTTGAGGTGCAGAGCTGACTGGTGGTGATTTCAGAGAATCATAGAATCCTACAGTACAGAAGGAGGCCTTTTGGCCCATCGTGTCTGCAGCGACCACAAACCCACCCAGGCCCTAACCCCATAATCCCATGCATTTACCCTACCTAGTCCCCCTGACACTAAGGGGCAATTTTAGCATGGCCAATCCACCTAACCCGCACATCTTCGGACTGTGGGAGGAAACCGGAGCACCCGAAGGAAACCCATGCAGACACGGGGAGAATTTGCAAACTCCACACAGACAGTAACCCAAGCCGGGAATTGAACCTGAGTCCCTGGTGCTGTGAGGCAGCAGAGCTAACCACTGTGCTACCATGCCTGAGAGTTACCATACCTCAGGCAAGGTGCAAGGTTGGGAAGGCGGGGCCTTCATGAATGACCTCAGCCGGTACGGGAATCGAACCTGCGCTATTGGCATCGCTCTGCATCACAAACCAGCCATCCGGCCAACTGAGCTAAACTGACCCCCTATCTGGGATTATAGGGTGGCATGGTGGCACTGCTGCCTCTCAGCGCCAGGGGCCTGGGTTCACTTCCAGCCTCAGTCACTGTCTGTGTGGAGTTTGCACGTTCTCCCCATGTCTGCGTGGGTTTCCTCCAGGTGCTCTGGTTTCCTCCCACAGTCCAAAGGTGTGTGGGTTAGATTGATTGGCCATGCTAAAATTAACCCTAGTGTCAGGAGGATTAGCAGGGTAAATATGAGGGTCTACGGGAATAGAGCCTGGGTGGGATTGTGGTCGGTGCAGGCTCGATGGACTGAATGGCCTCCTTCTGCACTGTAGGGATTCTATGATATAGCACCCAAGGAAGCTATTCTACTCACTGTGCCTGCGTTAGCTTTCTGAAGGAACTTTCCAATTAGCCCAATTCCCTTACTCCTTCCCCGACTCCTTCCCCGTAACCTTCCCTCTTAGGTATTTGTCCAATTCCTTTTGGAATTAAGTTACTGTTGAATCTTCTCCTGCCACATTCCCAGGCATCATGCAGGAAGTTTACCGGAATTCCTTCAGTGTTGAGAGATTTAGGTTGGGAAACTGGAGCTGTTCTCATTGGAGCAAAGGGGATTGAGGGGAGATTTGGTGAGGTGCCCAAGATTCTGACAGGTTTAGACTAGAAAGAAAAGGAAAATTATTTTCTGGGATGAGGGATCGGGAACTTGGATTTAAGGCTTTGGGCCTAACTCTAATGCCGGCAGACTGTGAGGAAGAACATTTTTACGATCAAGTCACAAGTAGGTTTACATCCGCACTGCAATGAAGTTACTGTGAAAATCCCCTCATCACCACACTCCGGCACCTGTTCGGGTACACTGAGGGAGAATTTAGCACCTAACCAGCACATCTTTGGACTGTGGAGGAAACCAGAGCACCCAGAGGAAACCCACGTAGACATGGGGAGAACGTGCAGACTCCACACAGATAGTGACCCAAGCATGGGAATCGAACCCAGGTCCCTGGCACTGTGAGGCAGCAGTGCTAACCACTGTGCCACCGTTCTGCCCAAGCATAAATGCTGGACCTAGCCAGTGACACCCATATCATTGATCAGAGTAAAAGAAACTGCCGGCATTTGAGAAATACAAACAGGCAAGCAAATTCAGTCTGTTGCTGATTCTCCCTCCTACACACCACTTACAATATTCACAATGCCACACGTATTAGCTCTGAAAAAACAAGGGCTGAATCATCGTCTCAGTTTCTTAGCTTCATTGACTCGAGAAAGAAACCAAACTCATTGTGGTTTTCAGCTCAAGAGGAAAGTATTCCAACAATCCCCTGACCGGTCTTCCACCTAATTGCACCCTTTGTGAGGCCGCCCGGAACTCTGCTGCGGGTATTCGAGCGCACACCAAGTCCCCTCCACCCTTTACCCCTGTTTAGGACTGCGTTGTGGAGGAATTTCTTCACTCAGAGGGTGGTGAATCTTTGGAATTCACTGCCCCAGATTGCTGTGCAAGCTCAGTCATTGAGCATGTTCAAGATGGAGATCGATAGCCTTCTACACATTAAAAACACCAAGGAATACAGGGAGAGTGCTGGGAAATGCTACTGAGGTAGATCAGACATTGTCTCATTGAGTTACAGAGCAAGCTCGAAGGGCTGAATGACTTATTCCTCTTATTGCTTTTGTTCTGACGTTCTTTGAGGCGTGTCTGATTAATGTCAGAGGAGGCAGCCAGTATGCCTGACTTTAGCATCGTACTCCTATATCAAACGCAACATTTAAATTTAAGTTTTAAGTTAGTTTATTAGTGTCACAAGTAGGCTTACATTAACACTGCAATGAAGTTACTGTGAAAATTTCCTGGTTGCCACACTTAGGCGGCACGGTGGCACAGTGATTAGCACTGCTGCCTCACAGTGCCAGGGACCCGGTTTCAATTCCTGGCTTGGGTCACAGTCTATGTGGAGTTTGCACATTCTATCCATGTCTGCATGAGTTTCCTCCGGATGCTCTGGTTTTCTCCCACAGCCTGAAAGACGTGCTGGTTCGGTGTATTGACCCGAACAGGTGCCAAAGTGTGGCGACTAGGGGAATTTTCTCAGTAACTTCATTGCAGTGTTACTTGTGACTAATAAATGAACCTTAACTTTTACTCTGGTGCCTGTTCAGGTACACTGGGGGAGAATTTAACATGGCCAATGCACCTAACCTGCACGTCTTTTGGACTGTGGGAGGGAACTGGAGCACCCGGAGGAAACCCACGTAGACACTAGGAGAACGTGCAAACTCTATACAGACAGTGACCCGAGCCAGGAATTGAATCCAGGTCCCTGGCGCTGTGAGGCAGCAGTGCTAACCGCTGTGCCACCCTAGGCTTATCAGTCCTGATACCTCCTTCGGCGGATCAGTGTCAAATTTTGTTTAAGATCACTTCTTGGGAACTTGTATACAAGATTATGAAGGGTATAGATAGGGTGAACAGTGGGAAGCTTTTTCCCAGGTCGGAGGTGACGATCACGAGGGGTCACGGGCTCAAGCTGAGAGGGGCGAAGTATAACTCAGACATCAGAGGGACGTTTTTTACACAGAGGGTGGTGGGGGCCTGGAATGCGCTGCCAAGTAAGGTGGTGGAGGCAGGCACGCTGACATCGTTTAAGACTTACCTGGATAGTCACATGAGCAGCCTGGGAATGGAGGGATACAAACGATTGGTCTAGTTGGACCAAGGAGCGGCACAGGCTTGGAGGGCCGAAGGGCCTGTTTCCTGTGCTGTACTGTTCTTTGTTCTTTGTTCTTTGTGCCTTTGGACATTCAGGCGCTACACAAATGCGAGGTGCTGTTGAGAACTGCTTGTATCCCTCAGGTGCCCATGGCAGAGTGCGCCGAATGTTGAGACTCCAGTGGTGACTTTCACCTCATGGGTGAACTGCGGGGATTGAGGTCAAAGCGTAAATGTTCACCCCGGCAACCTCATCCCAACTGGGAAACCTGAACAAAGCAATTAAAGCAATCCCGGCTCGCTCAACCAGAAAAAAAAAACAACAGCACATAAGAATGACCTATTTCACTGCTTTGAGAGAAATAGATATTCCTGATGATGCATCGAGGTCAGTGCGTCGCACATTGGCATGCAGCAAGTCACCTACTAAACTCTGATTCTCCGACCTTTTCTGATCTGAAGAATTTGATACTTCTGTTGATAATAATACTTGTACAGTTCAAGACAGGAGCACGGAGGGTTGCGAGGCATAATAGCCTTCTGTCTCGTTTGCTGGATTAATAATGTATCAAGCGATTTCCCTCATGGTACCCTTCTTGTCCCTTGTTTTTGAAGGGCAGCACTGGGGCAAGGTCATTGTGCGAGCTGGCTCATCTATTCTGGGCAAGAGGATTCTTCCTTCCCAGGTGTGACCTTGACATTTGCTTTGGCGGTTTGTGCTTATTTTCCATTGCGGCTTCTACGCTGAGATGAGGGTATTTTTTATTATTAATTGCATCATATGTGTTCTGCTTTGGATTTATATTTTTTTAAAAAGCTGCCAATGTTGGAATAATTACCTTTATTTTTCTGCCGGATGACTGTTCCAAGTGTAGGTCTTACTTAATTCTTTCCATAAGCCGTTGATTTATGACCCTGCCGACTTTAGCAAGTGACTCATTTGCTGGGCCCAGGTACTTACAACAAATAAGGGCCCAAGGCTTGATGAAGTGTAACATAATCTCACTGATACATGGACGATACTGAGGGGCTTTGACAGGTTAGACTCTGGGAGCTGGCTTTCCCGGGGAGTCTAGAACATGGGGGAAAAGCCTCAGGATAATGGATGGGATTTTCCAGCCACGCTCGCTCCATAACCAGAAAATCGCACCCGAGGTCAATGGACCCGTTGTGTGGTCCACCCCCTCGCCCGCTACGATTCCCCTTGGCAGGCGGGATGGGAAAATTCTGCCCAATTTGGTGTAAAGAGAGGAGGAAAAGTGTTGTGTATTCACTGGAGAAAAGCAAATCACTGCGGATGCTGGAATCTGAAACCAAAAGAGAAAATGCTGGAAAATCTCAGCAGGTCTGGCAGCATCTGTAAGGAGAGAAAGGAGCTGACGTTTCGAGTCCAGACAAAGCTTTGACAAAGGGTCACCTGGACTGGAAACGTCAGCTCTTTTCTCTCCTTACAGATGCTGCCAGACCTGCTGAGATTTTCCAGCGTTTTCTCTTTTGGTTGTTGTGTATTCATGTTGGGGTTAATTCTCCCAGCGCGCTATGTTGCTCTCGTAGCGCAACGGGCCAGGAGACATCAGCGAAGGCCATTCTGCGGGCTTCCCGCTGGGAGCCACATCCTCCATGTGTCTCCGCGGCAAAGTTTTTCCGCAGAACTGATTACAATATGCTAATTGGCATTTCCATATGATTAGTGGATCTGGGACTGAAGTCTCCGGGCCCGCTAACATCTCCCCCCACCGGCCACCAGGAGTGGTTCCCTCCAGCGGGGATTACAACAGCTCTCCACGAATAGGGAACAGGCGGCCAATCCCGCTGGAGTGAAGAAAAGTAATTGAGGGCCTCCCCGGGAGGTCAGGAGTAAGGTGGGAGGGGGCGCCTCCTGGGGAATGGCGCAAGCCTGGCAGTGTCAGCCTGGCCCCCTGGCACTGCCCAAGGGGCAAACTGGTAATGCCCAAGGAGCACCTTGGCACTGCCCACCAGACATCAGGCAGTGCCAAGGGAATGGGGCCAGAAGGAGCAGGGCCTATTGGCTGGGCAGGGCCTATTGGGAGCATGATTGGTGAGGGTGGGAGACCTGTTGCAACCCTGCATTCAGGGTTGGTGGATGGGTGGCAGAGGGAGGGAGGATGGCAATTGGGACTGGCCATCCGGGTGGAGGTGGGGGTATGAGTTGGGGGCAGCTGGGTGTTCAGGGCTGCTGGGGAGGGGGTCAGGAGATCAGGCTGGCCAGGGAATGGGGACATCGGGGCCTACCCGGGGAGGTCCCGGAGGCCAGTGACTGGAGGGTGGGGGGGTCGGAGGGGCAGCGAAGGGGGTCGTGGGACAGGCCAGCGATGGAGTTGGCCAGCAATCGGGAGGCCAGCAATGCGGGGCAAGTATGCTGATCTCCGCTCTGACAGATCAGTACATGCACAGTGGCCCACTCAGCGCTACGCTGTCGGCTCCTCGGGTGGGATAAGGCCCCGCTCCCTGATTTTCCGAGGGAATCTTACTAGGGTACTGAGCAGTGCTCAGGGAGATTCAATCTGAAAATCCCACGAAAAAAACAATGGGATTTACTTCTGTTTTCACGCGAATTGGGGACTTAGAATTTTTGGGGCGAATCTCGGCCAATATTTCTACTGTTTCTTACCTGTTGTCGGAGCTGCACTCATCCAGGCAAGTGCAAAGTGTTCCATCACTCTCCTGACTTGTGTCTTGTAGTTGGTGGACAAGTTTTGGAGAGTCAGCAGAGTGGCACATAGGTTAGCACTGCGGTCTCACAGCGCCAGGGACCCGGGTTCAATTCCCGGCTTGGGTCACTGTCTGTGTGGAGTCTGCGCGTTGTCTGTGTGGGTTTCCTCTGTTTGCTCCGGTTTCCTCCCACAGTCCAAAGATGTGCCGGTTAGGTTGATTAGCCATGATAAATTGCCCCTCAATGTCAGGGGAATTAACAGAGTAAATACATGGGGTTACAGGAATAGGGCCTGGGTGGGATTGTTGTCAGCGCAGGCTCGATGGGCCAAATGCCTCCTTCTACACTGTCGGGTTTCTATGAGTCAAGGGGGTGAGTTTTTTAACATTCATTCGTGGGACACGGGCGTCGCTGGCTGGCCAGCATTTATTGCTCGTCCCTAGTTGCCCTTGGAGGGCAGTTGAGAGTCAACCCCATTGCTGTGGGTCTGGAGTCACATGTAGGCCAGACCGGGTAAGAACAGCAGATTTCCTTCCCTAAAGGACATTAGTGAATCAGATGGGTTTTTCCGACAATGGTTTCACTGTCATCAGTAGATTCTTAATTCCAGATTTTTTTTTATTGAATTCAAATTCCACCATCTGCCGTGGCAAGATTCGCACCCGGGCCCCCAGAACGTTGGCTGAGTTAACATTGCACGGCTAAATCTATGAGAACAGTGACAAAAAAAACTCCAAACAAAATGGAAATATAAACTGTTTTATACCAGTGTGATGTTTTGGGGGGGTGAGGAAAAGTATGCTGAAGTGTCGTTATATTACACTCTCAGCATGAAAACTGGTTGTTGTTTGGTTGAAGTATGCGTTTTTTGATTGTGTGTAATTAGATTGGATTGAAGGTTCCTTGACAAGTATCATAAACATGTTAGGATTTCGTAATGAGGTCAAATCAGAGGCAATCCTGGAGCTGAGTAAACAGGCACAATTCTAATAAACATTGTCATAAAACCATCTCAACACACACAAATCAAATGTAAACACGGGAACAGAAGAACAGGAGTAGACCATTCAGCCCCTCGAGCCTGTTCCAACCATTTCCTTTCATGCCATTGATTAACAAATATCCATCAACCTCAGCTTTAACATTAACAATTGATCCAGCCTTACTAGCAGTTTGAAGAAAAGAATTCCAAATTTCTATCACATTTTGCCTGCTGAAGCTTTTCCTAATTTCACTCCTTGAAAGGTTTAATATTTTTTCTTGATTCCTTGTCCGAGATTTCCCAATCAGCGGAAATAATTTCTCCCTTTCTTCCTCCTTTTGTTCGCCTTAATATCTTCAAAATTCACCAAAGATCCTTAGACGGCACCTTCCAAACCCACGACCACTTCCATCTAGGAGGACAAGGGCAGCAGATACATGGGAGCACCACCACCTGCAAGTTCCCCTCCAAGCCACTCGCCATCCTGACTTGGAAATATATCGCCGTTCCTTCACAGTCGCTGAGTCAAAATCCTGGAATTCCCTCCCTAACGGCATTGTGGGTGAACCCACAGCACATGGACTGCAGCGATTCAAGAAGGCAGCTCACCACCACCTTCTCAAGGGGCAACTAGGGATGGGCAATAACTGCTGGCCAGTCAGCGATGCCCATGTCCCACGAATGAATAAAAACAAAACTTTGATCAAAGAGTGACACGACACTCCTATTTAATCCCTCCCTTTAGCTGAATCCTTGGAGTCCAGGTATCATTCTGATATGACTCCCTCCAATGTCAATATGTCCTTACGAAGGTGTGGTGCCTGGAACTGCGAACAGCACTCCAGCTGTGGTCTGACCAGAGCTCTATATAGTTGAAGCATTCCTTTGTTTTCTTTAGTTCTCTGCCTGAAGGCAAGTCCTTGGCAAATGTTCACCAAACTACAGCAATACTTTGTGATTTTTATGGAGGGGAAGGGTGAGGAGGCAGGACTGAAGTCCACCTGGTTCAAAACTGGGATCGAAGCCCTGTGCTGTTGATATCGTTGTGTTCCATATGCTCACTGTTAACTGTATAAAACAATATCGCCCTAGGCAGCGGTGGGCGAGTGAAAAACACGATGCAGAAAACAGATGTAAGTCTCATGGATTTCCAGATGTGGAAAGTCTCCAAAGTTTAAAATCCCCTTCTTTCATCGAGCTTTTAGTCCTCTCTCTTCATCTCAGTTAGATTGGCTTTGGCCGTGTCTCTGTCATGAACTTTGCAATGCTTTACTTCATTGAAAACGCAATGACAAATTTTGATTAGATTTGATTTGATTTATTTTTGTCACATATATTAGCATACGGTGAAAAGTGTAGACAGAGTCAATGGATGGGAGGCTGGTTTGATTGGTGGGCTGGGCTTTATTCACAACCCTTTGTAGTTTCTTGTGGACTGTGTAATCAATTAGTTCATAAGCTCATGAGATAAGGAGCAGAATTAGGCCATTCAGCCCATCGAGCCCACTCTGCCATTTGATCATAAAGAACAAAGAACAAAGAACAGTACAGCACAGGAAACAGGCCCTTCGGCCCTCCAAGCCTGTGCCGCTCCTTGGTCCAACTAGACCAATCGTTTGTATCCCTTCATTCCCAGGCTGCTCATGTGGCTATCCCGGTAAGTCTTAAACGATGTCAGCGTGCCTGCCTCCACCATCCTACTTGGCAGCGCATTCCAGGTCCCCACCACCCTCTGTGTAAAAAACATCCCTCTAATATCTGAGTTATACTTCGCCCCTCTCACCTTGAGCCCGTGACCCCTCGTGATCGTCACCTCCGACCTGGGAAAAAGCTTCCCACTGTTCACCCTATCTATACCCTTCATAATCTTGTACACCTCTATTAGATCTCCCCTCATTCTCCGTCTTTCCAGGGAGAACAACCCCAGTTTACCCAATCTCTTCTCATAGCTAAGACCCTCCATACCAGGCAACATCCTGGCAAACCTTCTCTGCACTCTCTCTAACGCCTCCACGTCCTTCTGGTAGTGCGGCGACCAGAACTGGACGCAGTACTCCAAATGTGGCCTAACCAGCGTTCTATACAGCTGCATCATCAGACTCCAGCTTTTATACTCTATACCCCGTCCTATAAAGGCAAGCATACCATATGCCTTCTTCACCACCTTCTCCACCTGTGTTGCCACCTTCAAGGATTTGTGGACTTGCACACCTAGGTCCCTCTGTGTTTCTATACTCCTGATGACTCTGCCATTTATTGTATAACTCCTCCCTACATTATTTCTTCCAAAATGCATCACTTCGCATTTATCCGGATTAAACTCCATCTGCCACCTCTCCGTCCAATTTTCCAGCCTATCTATATCCTGCTGTATTGCCCGACAATGCTCTTCGCTATCCGCAATTCCAGCCATCTTCATGTCATCCGCAAACTTGCTGATTACATGGCTGATTTGAACCACTTTCAATTGTTTTATGACACTGTAATCAATCCACGGTGGTTAGCACCACTATCTCACAGCACCAGAGACATGGGTTCAATTCCGCCCTCGGGTCACTGTCTGTGTGGAGTCTGCATGCTCCCCCCAGTGTCTGTGTGGGTTTCCTCCGGGCGCTCCGGTTTCCTCCCACACTCCAAGATGTGCAATTTAGGTGGATTGGCCACGTGTGGGGTTATGGGGTTGGGGGCGGGGGTGAAGGCCTGGGTAAGATACTCTGTCATGGAGTCGGTGCAGACTTGATGGGCCGAATGGCCTCCTTCTGCAGTGTAGGGATTCTGTGAAATTCCATGAAACAGATTTGCATCATATTGCTCACATTTGCCTTTGAATAAGTCTGTTTAGGAAAGAAAGGGGAACGTGCATTTACATGGTAACATGTGTGACCCCCACGATGTCCCAGGGCATTGTGCAGCCAATGAGACGATTCTGAAGTCACTGTGACAATGTAGGAAATGTGGCAGCCAATGAGAGCACAGCAGGATCCCATGGACAGAAATCTGATGATGACCAGATAATCTGGTTGGCCATGGTGTTAGTTGAGGGATGAATATTGGTCAGGATATCAGGGACCGCTTCCATGCTTTTGCCTTTCAAGGTATTGCCAGTGGATTTTTTACAGGCTGCTGAGGAGAAGCAGGTCTACAGCTTAACACTCGTCTGCAAGACAGGTTCTCCCACAGGCTTCAGCACTTACTCTGACCTCTGAGCTTAGATTTTGTGCTCAATTCTCCGCAGTGCGACTTGAACCCACATCCTTGTGACTCAGAGACAAGAGTGCTGCCCACTGAGGCACAACTAACTGGATGGAAATGACTCTGTGATTCATGGCATTCACTGTGTGGGCACAGGAGCTGAGAATGAGATCACTGCTCTGAACACACAGACATCAGGTGGGCAAGATTTTAACCCGTTCAAACCCCACAACTGGCACAAGGTTAAAGCTGGGCCCACTGTGAGGCCTGTGCCCCCTGAGGGTTTGTCAGGCACTGAGCGGGGGACATTGTTGGGTGAGTGAGCTGTGGAGTTGGAAAAGGTGGAAATCATAGAAACATAGAAACTAGAAGCAGGCGGTGGCCATTCGGCCCTTCGAGCCTGCTCCACCATTCATTTTGATCATGGCTGATCATTGAATTCAATATCCTGATCACCCTTCCCCCCATATCCCTTGATCCCTTTAGCTCCAAGAGCTATATCCAATTACTTCTTGAAATCACACAACATTTTGACCTCAACTACTTTCTGTGGTAGTGAATTCCCCACACTCACCACCCTCTGGGTGAAGAAATTTCTCCTCACCTCAGTTCTAAAAGGTTTACCCCTTATCCTCAAACTATGACCCCTAGTTCTGGAATCCCCCCACCATCGGGAGCATTCTTTCTGAATCTACCCTATCTAACCCTGTTAGAATTTTATAAGTTTCTATGAGATCTCCTCTCACTCTTCTAAACTCCAGTGAATATAATCCTAACTGACTTAGTCTCTCCTCATATGACAGACCTGCCATCCCAGGAATCAGCCTGGCAAACCTTCGCTGCACTCCCGCTATAGCAAGGACATCCTTCCTCAGATATGGACACCAAAACTGCACACAATACTCCAGGTGTGGCCTCACCAACGCCCTGTACAATTGCAGTAAAACATCCCTATCCCTATACTCAAATCCTCTTGCTATGAAGGCCAACAAACCATTTTCATCCAAATCATCCAATTTTAACTTGATAATCAAACTGCAGGATTATCAATCAGGAGGGTCTGAATTCCACAGTCTGGCTGATTAATTAGTTTAATTTATTTGTTAATGGCAGGAAGGAAATCTAGGTCAACAATTTTCTTTCTGATTTGATTTGATTTATTATTGTCACATGTATTGGGATACAGTGAAACGTATTGTTTCTTGCGCGCTATACAGACAAAGCATACCGTTCATAGAGAGGGAAAGGAGAGAGTGCAGAATGTAGTGTTACAGTCATAGCTAGGGTGTAGAGAAAGATCAACTTAATGCGAGGTAGGTCCATTCAAAAGTCTGACAGCAGCAGGGAAGGAGCTGGTCCTGAGTCGGTTGGTACGCATTTTCAAAGGAATGTAACCTGTTGTTTTATTGTCCCAGATCTTTCCTTTTCTAAAGTTTTTTTTAAGCTTATTTATTAGTCACAAGTAGGCTTACATCAACGTTGCGATGAAGTTGCTGTGAAAATCCCCTAGTCGCCACAGTCCGGCGTCTGTTCGGGTACACTGAGGGAGAATTTAACATGGCCAATGCACCCTAACCAGCACGACTTTCAGACTGTAGAAGGAAACCGGAGCATCTGGAGGAAACCCACGCAGACACGGGGAGAATGTGCAGACTCCGCACAGACAGTGACCCAGGCCGGGAATTGAACCCGGGTCCCTGGCGCTGTGAGGCTGCAGTGCTAACCACTGTGCCACCGTGCCACCCTCCATTCCCCCAATGCCATACTCTGGAGGAAGATGCACTGGGGGAGCTCGCGGATGTCCGCGTGCTCTGACTAGATGGGAATTGCTGGGGGGATTTGTACTTACGCTGCATCAGGAACCTGCCAAAACTCCGATTTAAAGTCAGAGACTTTGGGTGGCATGGACAAGTTGGGCTGAAGGACTGTTTCCAAGCTGTAAACCTCTATGATTCTATATTCAAGGCTGAGATAGATCGGTGAGTGATTCAAGCATTGTGCGGAACAGGCCGGAAGGTGGAGCTAAGGTCATACCAGATCAGCTGTGATCTTATTGATTGGCAGAGCAGGCTCGAGGGGCTGAATGGCCTACCCCTGCCCCTGTTTCTTATATTTCTCCCACAAGCAGCAATGAGATTATCTATTTGGGTATGGCGGGACACCAAAGAGAATGAGATTCAAAGGACAAAGAAAGTACAGCATAGGAACAGGCCTTTCGGCCCTCCAAGACTGTGCCGTCACATGATGCCTTTCTAAGCTAAAGAACTTTTGCCTCTTTGTGGTCTGTATCCCTCTATTCTCTTCCTGTTCATGTACCCGTCACGATGCTTCTTAAACGTTGCTATTGTACCTGGTTCTATCACCTTCTCTGGTGGCACATTCCAGGCACTTACTGCCCTCTGTGTAAAAAAAACTTGTCTCTCGCATCTCCTTTAAACTTTCCCCTTTTTACCTTAAACCTATGTTCTCTAGTAACTGACATTACCACTCCGATACCCTGTCCCTACTCTTCTCCAAACAGTGCACTGGGATGCTCCAGCACCCAATACAGAGAGCAGATTGAGCTTCAGTTTAATACTCCAGTCTTCTGAATGAAACTCAACGAACAAAGAGCAAAGAAAAGTACAGCACAGGAACAGGCCCTTCGGCCCTCCAAGTCCGTGCCGATCATGATGCCCTAACTAAACCAAAACAAAATCTTCTGCCCTTACTCGGTCCGTATCCCTCTATTCCCTCCCTATTCATGCACCCATCCAGATGCCTCTTAAATGTTGCTAATGTGCCTGCTTCCACCACCTCCTCTGGCAGCGCGTTCCAGGCACCCACCACTCTCTGTGTGAAAAACTTCCCCCGCACATCTCCCTTAAACTTTCCCCCTCTCTCACCTTGAACCTGTGCTCACTTGTAATTGACACTTCCACCCTGGGAAAAAGCCTCTGACTATCCACACTGTCCATGCCTCTCATAATTGTGTTGACCTCTATCAGGTCTCCCTTCAGCCTCCATCTTTCCAGTGAAAACAATCCTAGTTTATTCAACCTCTCCCCATAGCCAACACCCTCGAGACCAGGCAACATCCTGGTGAACCTTCTTTGCACTCTCTCCAAAGCTTCCACATCCTTCTGGTACTCGAAGGTACAACACAGCTGACTCAGAGATGAGTGCTGGCAACTCATCCAAAGTTGCACATACACTGCATGAAACCTTTGTGCCATGTCTTCCCACATCGGGTGTTGAGTCTGATCAGCGAGAGCACTTTAATATAATTGTCACTCCCCCGACCAATCCATCCACACTCGAGGAGTGTTGACATCGAGGGTGTGTTTTTAAGCCTATTAGAATAAATGTATTTTATCGCAGGTGGATTAATAGAAAATGTGTATATGATGTTATCTCGGAGCCTTGTTTATAATTAAGCAGTTGAGTTCGCTACATTAATGCTGGCCTTTCCTAATGGGGTTGTGCTGGAACCAGAGGTGGCAATGAGCGAATATTTATTTACGCGGCAAGTTGTTCTGATCCAGGAGGTGCTGCCTGAAAGGGCGGTGGAAGCAGATTCGACAGGAACTTTCAAAGCAATAAAGACAAATTGTATTTATATAGCACCTTTGAACTCATTTTGCAGTTGAGTTACACAAACAAGGTTTGACATCAAACCTCATAAAGTGATATCAGTGCAGGTGAGCAAAAGTTGGTGAATGAAGCGGCTTTTTAGGGTAAAGGAGGAAAGGGAAATGGAGAGGTGCTGGGGGTGGTGGATGGGTTCCAGGGAGAATTGCACAGTGAGTGGCACGGTGGCACAGTGGTTAGCATTGCTGCTTCACAGCACCAGGGGCCTGGGTTCGATTCTGGCCTTGGGTGACTGTGAAGTTTGCAGGTTAAAGTTTAAAGATTAAAAGATTTGAAGTTTATTTATTAGTCCCAAGTAGGCTTACATCAACACTTCAATGAAGCTACTGTGAAAATCCCCTAGTCGCCACACTTCGGCGCCTGTTCGGTTACACTGAGGGAGAATTTAGCACGGCCAATGCACCCTAACCAGCACGTCTTTTGGACTGTGGGAAGAAATCGATTCTCCCCAGACCTGCGTGGGTTTCCTCTGGGTGCTCCGGTTTCCTCCCACAGTCCAAAGATGTGCAGGTTAGGTGAATTGGCCATACTAAATTGCCCCTTAGTGTCCAAAGATGTGTAGGTTAGGGGATTTGTGGGTCAAATGTGTGAGGTTATGGCAATAGGGCAGGGGAAAGATGCTCTGTCAGAGAGTCGGTGTGGATTTAATAGGCCGAATGGCCACCTTCTGCACTGTAGGGATTCTATGATCGGCCCCAGGCAGCTGAAGGCAAGGCCATCATTGCTGGAGCAACTAAAATCAGGAATCCCCACAAGGCAGGAATTAAATGAGCGTAGATATTTTGAAGGGTTGTGGGCGCTGGAGGAGATTTAAGAGACAGGGAGGGTTCACGGTGCAGAATTTTTTGTTTTTTTTACCACGCACAGGAGAGATTGTTGGAGGGCGATGCTGGGGTCTTCGAGGGGCTTCATAGAAACCCTACAGTGCAGAAGGAGGCTATTCGGCCCATCGAGTCTGCACTGACCACAATCCCACCCAGGCCCTACCCCCACATATTTACCCGCTAATCCCTCTAACCTACACATCCCAGGACTCGAAGGGGCAATTTTTAACCTGGCCAATCAACCTAACCCGCACATCTTTGGACTGTGGGAGGAAACCGGAGCACCCGGAGGAAACCCACGCAGACACGAGGAGAATGTGCAAACTCCACACAGACAGTGACCCGAGCCGGGAATCGAACCCGGGACCCTGGAGCTGTGAAGCAGCAGTGCTAACCACTGTGCTACCGTGCCGCTTAGCTTGGGGTTGGGTGGTTGGGGCTCGAAGGTGGAAGAGGAAGTGCCAGGGAGGTGATGGCCTCGTGGTATTATCGCCAGACTATTAATCCAGAAACTCAGCTAATGTTCTGGGGACCCGGGTTCGAATCCCGCCATGGCAGATGGTAGAATTTGAATTCAGTTAAAAAAAATCTGGAATTAAGAATCTACTGATGACCATGAAACAATTGTTGATGAACCCATCTGGTTCACTAATGTCCTTTAGGGAAGGAAATCTGCTGTCCTTACCTGGTCTGGCCTACATGTGACTCCAGAGCCACAGCAATGTGGTTGACTCTCTGAAATGGCAAGCCATTGAGTCTGAGGGAAACTAGGGCCAGGCAATAAATGGTGGCCAGCCAGTGACACCCATGTCCATGAGTGAATTTTAAAAAAGCTGGTCTTTTCTTCCACATTAATTTCTTGTGTTCATCAAACATCAACAAATCAGACTTTGTAGTTCTGAAAACAATATTAGTATTAGTATTTTATTTAGTCATCAATAACGGTGTTCGCTGTCTAAAAGATGCACTGTACCACCTCGCCAACATTCCTTCGAGAGGACTCTCTGAGCCTGTAACCTCGACCATCTAGAAGGAAAAGGGCAGCAGACACATGGGAACACCACCACCTGGAGGTTTCTCTCCAAGTCACTCACCATCAAGACTTGGCCGTTCCTTCACTGTCACTGGGTCAAAATCCTTGAACTCCCCAGCAGCACTGGTCGTATCACAGCTTGGTCTGGCTCCTGCTCTGCCCAAGACCGCAAGAAACTACAAAGGGTCATGAACAAAGCCCAGTCCATCTCTCAAACCAGCCTCCCATCCATTGACTCTGTCTACACTTCCCGCTGCCTCGGCAAAGCAGCTAGCATAATCAAGGACCCCACGCACCCCGGACATTCTCTCTTCCACCTTCTTCCATCGGGAAAGAGATACAAAAGGCTGAGGTCACGTATCAACTGATTCAAGAACAGCTCCTTCCCTGCTGCTGTCAGACTTTTGAATGGACCTACCTCGCATTAGGTTGATCTTTCTCTACACCCTAGCTATGACTGTAACTCTACATTCTGCACTCTCTCCTTTCCTTCTCTAAGAACGGTATGCTTTGTCTGTATAGCACGCAAGAAACAATATTTTTCACTGTATGTTAATACATGTGACAATAATAAATCAAATCATATCAAATCAAATCTCAGAATGAAAATATATTTAAAAATTCTGGTATTTGATGGTTTTTCTCAATGGAAGGCAGGAGTATTATTTATAAAGGTGTCGCTTGGTTACCGTGTTGTACTCTGTCAATATTGTATTTCCTCAGCAGTGGAAACTGCAATCTTACAACATGGTTCACCAGGAAGCTCGGAATCCTTAATACGCAAATCCCAGGGGAAAAGATCCAACTTTGCAACTTAAGCAGAGCTGAAGATGCAGACTTCAGACCCAGGAGTTAGCCTTCTGTACTGAATCACAGAATTGATCATAGAATCCCTACAATGTAGAAGGAGGCCATTCGGCCCATTGAGTCGACCACACTACCACCCAGGCCCTTTCCCCAGAACCCCATACATTTACCCTAGCTAGTTCCCCTGACACTAAGGGGCAATTTAGCATGGTCAACGCATCTAACCCGCACATCTTTGGAGTGTGGGAGGAAACCGGAGCACCCGGGGGAAACCCACGCAGACACGGGGAGAAAGTGCAACAGACAGTGACCCAAGGCTGGAATCGAACCCAGGTCCCTGGCGGTGTGAGGCAGCAGTGCTAACCACTGTGCCACCGTGTCGCCCTAAATGCAGTGCAGAAGGAGGCCATTCGGCCCATCATGTCTGCACCAGCTCTCCAAACGAGCGTCATGACTCAGTGCCATTCCCCTGCCTTTTCCCCGTACCCCTTCACGTTGTTTCTGTTCAAATAACCATCTAATGCCCTCTTCAATGCCGAAATTAAACCTGCCTCCAGGCAAAGCATTCCAGACCCCAACCACTCGCTGGGTGATAAAGATTTTTCTCACATCACATTTGCTCCTTTTCCAAATCACTTTAAATCTGTGTCCTCTCGCTCTTGATGCTTTGACAAGTGGGAGCAGTTTCTCCCTGTCTGCTCTGTCCAGCATCCTCACGATTTTGAACATCGCTTTCAGATCTCTTCTAAAATTTTTTAAGTTTAAGGTTTATTTATTAGTGTCACAAGTAAGCCTACATCAACACTGCAATGAAATTACTGTGAAAATCCCCTAGTTGCCACACTCCGGTGCCTGTTCGGGTACACTGAGGGAGAATTTAGCACAGCCAATGCACCCTAACCAGCACGTCTTTCGGACTGTGGGAGGAAACCGGAGCACTCGGGGAAACCCACGCAGACACGGGGAGAACGTGCAGACTCCACACAGGCAGTGACCGAAGTCGGAAATCGAACCCGGGTCCCTGGCGTTGTGAGGCAGCAGTGCTAACCGCTGTGCCACCCTGCAGCCCTAGTTAAACTAAGTAAAGCTAATATTAAATGGCAAAATTTGTATTGCATGGAATTTACTGCACATAAATAAGCCGTTTGGTCCTCCTGGTCTTTGGCAGTGTTTACACTTTTCATCAAACTTACTCTTTTCTGGGAATAGTCCTCAGTTGAAGAGTTCTGACCAAGCGCAAACAATGTTCCTGGAAGGGAAACCAAAAGAGAAAATGCTGGAAAATCTCAGCAGGTCTGGCAGCATCTGTAAGGAGAGAAAAGAGCTGACGTTTCGAGTCCAGGTGACCCTTTGTCAAAGCTCCTGACCTCATTTCCTCCGGATGCCTTCCCCCCCTCAGCTTCCAACCTCATAGTCTCCCAACCCCGGACAGCCCGCTTCTACCTACTTCCCAAAATCCACAAAAAGGACTGTCCTGGTGGGCCCATTGTGTCAGCATGCTCCTGCCCCACTGAACTTAGTTCCTCGTACCTTGACTCCATCCTCACCTCCTTCGTCCATTCCCTCCCCACCTACATCCAGGATTCCTCTGATGCCCTGCGTCATATTGTAAATAGAACTTTGACAAAGGGTCATCTCGAAACATCAGCTCTTTTCTCTCCATACAGATGCTGCCAGACCTGCTGAGATTTTCCAGTGTTTTCTCTTTTGGTTTCCGATTCCAGCACCCGCAGTAATTTGCTTTTATCCATTTTTCTTCCCGGAAGGGATGTGGGTTTATTAAATTAATCCATGAATGAGTAACTATTAGTAGATATACAGGTTAAAACTGTGAGAAAGTTGGCCAGTGAAATGAGTGGGATTGTGTGGTAGGGTGAGTGCCAATTGGTGGGTCCAATGTCATTCCCCAGTTTTCAACTACAGAATGGCCGACAGACTGAAGGGTTTTACTTTCTATGGACATCATGTTCTTTGGCGATGGTGCATACTCAGCCCCCCACCGCCCTCCTCCCCTCCATCCCACAACAACGCAACCTCCAGCCACCAACGATTCGGTATCAAAGAACAAAGAACAAAGAACAATACAGCACAGGAACAGGCCCTTCGGCCCTCCAAGCCCGCGCCGCTCCCCGGTCCAGGATTGAATCCTGAATCCAGGATCCCCGCCCAATTTTCCAGCCTATCTACATCCTAATATCCTATCCACCAAGCTGTCCCTCACAGCTACGATGCTTTGTTCATCACAACCTATTAACTCACCCCCACCCCCCCATTCCAGACCATGTGATCTCCAGGGAGAGGCGAAAACCCAGCGTGAAAACCCCAGGGCCAATATGGGGAAAAAAAATCTGGGAAATTCCTCTCCGACCCCCTGAGGCAATTGAAACGAGTCCAGGAGATCACACTGGCCCTGATCGGAAAATGCTTCCCAACCCTAGTCATTTCCACTTCCACGAACACCATATGAATTCCCTGCCCCCGAGACAGGTTCCCAACTATCCGCAGTCTCGCTCTGTACTGGCACCAGCAAGATGATCATAGAATGAAGCCTTGAAATGAGAAACAAAGAACAATTAGCCCGCGCCGCTCCCTGGTCCAAACTAGACCACTCTTTTGTATCCCTCCATTCCCACTCCGTTCATATAGCTGTCTAGATAAGTCTTAAACGTTCCCAGTGTGTCCGCCTCCACCACCTTGCCCGGCAACACATTCCAGGCCCCCACGACCCTCTGTGTAAAATATGTCCTTCTGATATCTGTGTTAAACCTCCCCCCCTTCACCTTGAACCTATGACCCCTCGTGAACGTCACCACCGACCCGGGGAAAAGCTTCCCACCGTTCACCCTATCTATGCCTTTCATAATTTTATACACCTCTTTTAAGTCTCCCCTCATCCTCCGTCTTTCCAAGGAGAACAACCCCAGTTTCCCCAATCTCTCCTCATAACCAAGCCCCTCCATACCAGGCAACATCCTGGTAAACCTCCTCTGTACTCTCTCCAAAGCCTCCACGTCCTTCTGGTAGTGTGGCGACCAGAACTGGACGCAGTATTCCAAATGCGGCCGAACCAACGTTCTATACATCTGCAACATCAGACCCCAACTCTTATACTCTATGCCCCGTCTTATAAAGGCAAGCATGCCATATGCCTTCTTCACCACCTTCTCCACCTGTGACATCACCTTCAAAGATCTGTGGACTTGCACACCCAGGTCCCTCTGTGTCTCTACACCCTTTATGGTTCTTCCATTTATCGTGTAGCTCCTCCCTACATTATTCCCACCAAAATGCATCACTTCGCATTTATCAGGATTGAACTCCATCTGCCATTTCCTTGCCCAAATTTCCAGCCTATCTATATCCTTCTGTAGCCTCTGACAATGTTCCTCACTATCTGCAAGTCCTGCCAGTTTTGTGTCGTCCGCAAACTTACTGATCACCCCAGTTACTCCTTCTTCCAGATCATTTATATAAATCACAAACAGCAGAGGTCCCAATACAGAGCCCTGCGGTACACCACTAGTCACAGGCCTCCAGCCGGAAAAAGACCCTTCCACTACCACCCTCTGTCTTCTATGACCAAGCCAGTTCTCCACCCATCTAGCCACCTCCCCCTTTATCCCATGAGATCCAACCTTTTTCACTAGCCTACCATGAGGGACTTTGTCAAACGCTTTACTAAAGTCCATATAGACAGCATCCACGGCCCCTCCTTCGTCAACCATTTTGGTCACTTCTTCAAAAAACACCACCAGGTTAGTGAGGCATGACCTCCCTCTCACAAAACCATGCTGACTATCGTTAATGAGTTTATTCCTTTCTAAATGCGCATACATCCTATCTCTAAGAATCTTCTCCAACAACTTCCCCACCACGGACGTCAAGCTCACCGGCCTATAATTACCCGGGTTATCCTTCCTACCCTTCTTAAATAACGGGACCACATTGGCTATCCTCCAATCCTTTGGGACCTCACCTGTGTCCAGTGACGAGACAAAGATTTGCGTCAGAGGCCCAACGATTTCACCTCTCGTCTCCCTGAGCAGCCTTGGATAGATTCCATCAGGCCCTGGGGATTTGTCAGTCTTTATATTCTCTAACAAACCTAACACTTCCTCCTTTGTAATGGAGGTTTTCTCCAACGGTTCAACACTCCCCTCAAAGACACTCCCAGTCAACACATCCCTCTCCTTTGTGAATACCGACGCAAAGTATTCATTTAGAATCTCCCCTACTTCTTTGGGCTCCAAGCATAAGTCCCCACTTTTGTCCCTGAGAAGTCCGATTTTTTCCCTAACAACCCTTTTGTTCCTAACGTATGAATAAAATGCCTTGGGATTCTCCTTAATCCTGTCTGCCAAGAACATTTCGTGACCCCTTTTTGCTCTTCTAATTCCCCGTTTGAGTACTTTCCTACTTTCATTGTACTCCTCCAGAGCTCCTTCCATTTTTAGCTGCTTGGACCTAACATACGCCTCTCTTTTCTTTTTGACCAGTCCCTCAATTTCCCTGGTTATCCACGGTTCTCTAATCCTACCCTTCCTATCCTTCTTTTTTACAGGCACATGCTTGTCCTGTAGCCCTAACAACCGTTCCTTAAAAGACTGCCACATACCAGATGTGGATTTACCCTCAAACAGCCTCTCCCAATCAAGAGCTGCCAATTTCTGCCTGATCCCAATAAAGTTAGCCTTCCCCCAATCCAACACCTTACCCTTGGGACACCACTCATCCTTTTCCATCACTATCCTAAAGCTAACAGAATTGTGGTCACTATTTGCCACATGTTCCCCAACCAAACCCAGGAGTGGAGGGGCGGCATGCTGGTACAATGGTTAGCACTGCTGCCCCACAGCGCCAGGGACCTGAGTTCGATTCCCGGCTTGGGTCACTGTCTGTGTGGAGTCTGCACGTTCTCCCCGTGTCTGCGTGGGTTTCCTCCGGGTGCTCCGGTTTCCTCCCATAGTCTGAAAGACGTGCTAGTTAGGTGCATTGGCCATGCTAAATTCTCCCTCAGTGTACCCGAACAGATGCTGGAGTGAGGTGACTAGTGGATTCTCTCAGTAACTTCATTGCAGTGTTAATGTAAGCCTACTTGTGACACTGATAAATAAACTAAAGTAAACTAAACAAAGGTATTCTGCCCTGATGAGTGCAAGATTAAAAACTTTGACAGCATGTCTCTTTTTCCAGCAACACTCAAGTTCTGTACCATCAAGAGACTATTTATCTTTTCTTTCCAAGATTTTACATGCTGTAAACATTATCAGCCGTACACTGGGACCTGAATAATGCAAAGAACGTTACAAAAACAATGCCAAAACATTTTGATGCAAGATCTGGAAGTACTGTGAACTGTGAAGAGGACAGTGTAAAACATCAAACAGACATAGACAAGTTGGCGGAGTGGGCAAATAGGTGGCAGATGAAGTTTAATGCTGAGAAATGTGAAGTGATTCATCTTGGCAGGAAGGACATGGAGAGGCAATATAAAATAAGGGGTACATCTGTAAAGTAGGTGCAGGAGCAGAGGGACCTGGGTGTCTTTGTGCATAAATCATTGAAGGTGGCAGGACAGGTTGAGAGAACCTTTCATTAAGCATACAGTATCCTGAGCTTTATTAATAGTGGCATTGACTAAACGAGCAAGGGGGTCATACAGAGTCACCAATTTGGCTTCAGCTGGAGTAATGTGTCCAGTTCTGGGTGTTGCAATTTCGGAAGGATGTGAATGCATTGGAGAGAGTGCAGAAAAGATTCACGAGAGTGGTTCCAGGGATGAGGAATTTCACTGGATAAAAGCAAATTACTGCGGGTGCTGGAATCTGAAACCAAAAGAGAAAATGCTGGAAAATCTCAGCAGGTCTGGCAGCATCTGTAAGGAGAGAAAAGAGCTGACGTTTCGAGCCCAGATGACCCTTTGTCAAAGCTAAGCTCAGATGCTTCCAGACCTGCTGAGATTTTCCAGCATTTTCTCTTTTAGTATGAGGATTTTCAGGTATGAAGACAGATTGTAAAGGTTGGTGAGAGTCATAGTTGACATGTCAAATTTCCTTAGTCTTCTGAGAAAATAGAGGCATTGATTTAAAAGTTTATTTATTAGTGTCATAAGTAGGCTTACATTAACACCGCAATGAAGTTACTGTGAAAATCCCCTAGTCGCCACACTCCGGCGCTTGTTCGGTTACACTGAGGGAAAATTTAGCACGGCCAATAGAACAAAGAACAAAGAACAATACAGCACAGGAACAGGCCCTTCGGCCCTCCAAGCCCGCGCCGCTCCCTGCTCCAAACTACACCATTCTTTTGTATCCCTCCATTCCCACTCCGTTCATATGGCTATCTAGGTAAGTCTTAAACATTCCCAGTGTGTCCGCCTCCACCACCTTGCCCGGCAGCGCATTCCAGGCCCCCACCACCCTCTGTGTAAAATACGTCCTTCTGATATCCGTGTTAAACCTCCCCCCCCTCACCTTGAACCCATGACCCCTCGTGAACGTCACCACCGACCTGGGAAAAAGCTTCCCACCGTTCACCCTATCTATGCCTTTCATAATTTTATACACCTCTATGAGGTCACCCCTCATCCTCCGTCTTTCTAGTGAGAACAACCCCAGTTTACCCAATCTCTCCTCATAACTAAGCCCTTCCATACCAGGCAACATCCTGGTAAACCTCCTCTGCACTCTCTCTGAAGCCTCCACGTCCTTTTGGTAGTGTGGCGACCAGAACTGGGTGCAGTATTCCAAATGTGGCCGAACCAACGTTCTATACAACTGCAACATCAGACCCCATTCTATACAACTGCAACATCAGACCCCAATGCATCTAACCAGCACGTCTTTCGGACTTAATGTGGAGTTACCGGGGTTGGACTGGGGTGGGCACAGTAAGTAGGCTCACAAAACCAGGTTAAAGTCCAACAGGTTTATTTGGTAGCACGAGTTTTTGGAGCGCCGCTCCTTCATCAAGTGAGTCACCTGATAAAGGAGCAGTGCTTTGAAAGCTTGTGCTACCAAATAAACCTGTTGGACTTTAACTTGGTGTTGTGAGCCTATTTACTGTCTTTCAGACTGTGGGAGGAAATCGGAGCACCTGGAGGAAACCCACGCAGACACGGAGAGAATGTGAAGACTCTGCACAGACAGCGACCCAAGCTGGGAATCGAACACAGGTCCCTGGCGGCATGAGGCAGCAGTGCTAACCACTGTGCCACCGTGCCGCCCAGATAGAAGTATTTCAAAGCATGAGGGTTCTGGACAGAGTAGAAAGGGAGAAACGGTTCTCACTCGTGAAAGGATTGAGAACGAGAGGCCAAGGGTTGAATGTAATGAAGAAAAGCAGCAAGAGTGATATGAAGAGAAATGTTTTTATGCAGCGAGTGGTTGGGGTTTGGAATGCACTGCCTGAGAGTGTGGTGGAGGAAGACTCATTTGAAGCAGCCACAAGGGAATGTTATCTGAAAAGGGAGGATGTGCAGGGTTACGGGGAGAGGGGGAATGGCACGAAGTGCGTAGCCCGTTCAGAGAGCTGGTGTGGACGCGACGGGTCAAATATCCTCCTTCTGCATTGTAAAAACTCTGTGATGCTATGAAATTATTTGACTAGCTTATTTTCTGTCCTCGTTGGTTCAGTTCCCTTAAAAAAAACCAAAATAGGACGATTTGATTCAAGCGTTTTGTGGTATTTATTCATTGTCGAATACAAGTGAAAAGAAGTGACTATTTTATTGCTCCCCATATTTAGTCAATGAGCTATTTGAACTCCACATTGCCATTCACTCTGCAGGTAGCAATTATATTAACCACTTATGCCCAGATGGACAATCTTTGAACTCTGGCACAATTACCATTTTCAGGGCAGAAGCATAAAAATAAAAATGTTTAATTATTGTCTCAATAAATTACATTGCTGATTAAAGTTGTCAAGAGCCTGGGTTCTTTGGGACACTAATTCTAATTGTTTTAAAATAAATTTGTTCCTGTACGCACTGATTCCACTGAGCTAGTTCAGGTGTGAGTCTCTGTGCTGGCAGAGGGTGCGGGTGGCGGCTGTGATGCCTCTTCCAGGCGAATGTCCCACAATCGGTCGGTGCTGCTCTCCTGGCCTGTCTCCGAAGCTGTACTTGTGGACGGACCGGGCTGCCCCATTGATTTCCCAGCGAGGGAAGGGAGCTGATATGAGTGCAGGGACATGAGGATAGAGGAGAGAAAACTCACATGAGGCTGGCTGGACGGATGGTTGCGTTGTGGGTCCTCACTTTCTTCTCTTGTGCCCACCTTGCCCTCGGTGCAGGAGAGGTCTCCGTCCTCCCCGGCAAGCAGGAGGGCTCTCTCCTTGAATGGCGAGGGCATTTTCAGTTCAGGCATAACGTGGCCCCTCTGTGCTCTCTCTAATGTGAGCCAGCTTGTCCTGCAAGGAGACAGATGGGGAGAATGTAAACAGGACGTGTGGCCGGGGCAGATACTAAGGATGCTTGGCATGGCCAGTAAGTGTCATAGAGTCATAGAGGTTTACAGCATGGAAACAGGCCTTCAGCCCAACTTGTCCATGCCGCCTTCTTTTTTAACCCCTAAGCTAGTCCCAATTGCCCGCATTTGGCCCATATCCCTCTGTACCCATCGTACCCATTTTACTGTCTAAATGCTTTTTAACAGACAAAATTGTACCCGCCTCTACTACTACCTCTGGCAGCTTGTTCCAGACACTCACCACCCTCTGTGTGAAAAAATTGCCCCTCTGGACACTTTTGTATCTCTCCCCTCTCACCTTAAACCTATGCCCTCTAGTTTTAGATTCCCCTATCTTTGGGAAAAGATGTTGACTATCTAGCTGATCTATGCCCCTCATTATTTTATAGGCTTCCATAAGATCACCCCTCAGCCTCCTATGCCCCAGAGAAAAAAGTCCTAGTCTATCCAGCCTCTCCTTATAACTCAAACCATCAAGTCCCGGTAGCATCCTAGTAAATCTTTTCTGCATTCTTTCTAGTTTAATAATATCCTTTCTATAATAGGGTGACCAGAATTGCACACAGTATTCCAAGTGTGGCCTTACCAATGACTTGTACAACTTCAACAAGACAAAGAACAAAGAACAATACAGCACAGGAACAGGCCCTTCGGCCCTCCAAGCCCGCGCCGCTCCCCGGTCCAGGATTGAATCCTGAATCCAGGATCCCCGCCCAATTTTCCAGCCTATCTACATGCCAATATCCTATCCACCGAGCTGTCCCTCACAGCTACGATGTTTTGTTCATTACAACCTATTAACTCACCCCCACCCCCCCATTCCAGACCATGTGATCTCCAGGGAGAGGCGAAAACCCAGAGTGAAAAACCCCAGGGCCAATATGGGGAAAAAAAATCTGGGAAATTCCTCTCCGACCCCCTGAGGCGATCGAAACGAGTCCAGGAGATCACAATGGCCCTGATCGGAAAATGCTTCCCAACCCTAGTCATTTCCACTTCCACGAACACCATATGAATTCCCTGCCCCCGAGACAGGTTCCCAACTATCCGCAGTCTCGCTCTGTACTGGCACCAGCAAGATGATCATAGAGTGAAGCCTTGAAACGAGAAACAAGGAACAATTAGCCCGCGCCGCTCCCTGGTCTAAACTAGACCACTCTTTTGTATCCCTCCATTCCCACTCCGTTCATATAGCTGTCTAGATAAGTCTTAAACGTTCCCAGTGTGTCCGCCTCCACCACCTTGCCCGGCAACACATTCCAGGCCCCCACGACCCTCTGTGTGAAATATGTCCTTCTGATATCTGTGTTAAACCTCCCTCCCTTCACCTTGAACCTATGACCCCTCGTGAACGTCACCACCGACCCGGGGAAAAGCTTCCCACCGTTCACCCTATCTATGCCTTTCATAATTTTATACACCTCTATTAAGTCTCCCCTCATCCTCCGTCTTTCCAAGGAGAACAACCCCAGTTTCCCCAATCTCTCCTCATAACCAAGCCCCTCCATACCAGGCAACATCCTGGTAAACCTCCTCTGTACTCTCTCCAAAGCCTCCACGTCCTTCTGGTAGTGTGGCGACCAGAACTGGACGCAGTATTCCAAATGCGGCCGAACCAACGTTCTATACATCTGCAACATCAGACCCCAACTCTTATACTCTATGCCCCGTCCTATAAAGGCAAGCATGCCATATGCCTTCTTCACCACCTTCTCCACCTGTGACGTCACCTTCAAAGATCTGTGGACTTGCACACCCAGGTCCCTCTGCGTCTCTACACCCTTTATGGTTCTTCCATTTATCGTGTAGCTCCTCCCTACATTATTCCCACCAAAATGCATCACTTCGCATTTATCAGGATTGAACTCCATCTGCCATTTCTTTGCCCAAATTTCCAGCCTATCTATATCCTTCTGTAGTCTCTGACAATGTTCCTCACTATCTGCAAGTTCTGCCAGTTTTGTGTCGTCCGCAAACTTACTGATCACCCCAGTTACTCCTTCTTCCAGATCATTTATATAAATCACAAACAGCAGAGGTCCCAATACAGAGCCCTGCGGTACACCACTAGTCACAGGCCTCCAGCCGGAAAAAGACCCTTCCACTACCACCCTCTGTCTTCTATGACCAAGCCAGTTCTCCACCCATCTAGCCACCTCCCCCTTTATCCCATGGGATCCAACCTTTTTCACTAGCCTACCATGAGGGACTTTGTCAAACGCTTTACTAAAGTCCATATAGACAACATCCACGGCCCTTCCTTCGTCAACCATTTTGGTCCCAACTCTTGTATTCAATGTTCTGACCAATGAAACCAAGCATGCTGAATGCCTTCTTCACCACTCTGTCCACCTGTGACTCCACTTTGAAGGAGCTATGAACATGTACCCCAAGATCTCTTTGTTTTGGAACTCTCCCCAACTCTCTACCATTAACTGAGTAAGTCCTGTCCTGGTTCAATCTACCAAAATGCATCACCTCGTATTTATCTAAATTAAACTCCAGCTGCCATTTGTCAGTCCACTGGCCCATTTGATCAAGATCCCTTTGCAATCCGAGATAATCTCCTTCACTGAACACTATGCCACCAATCTTGGTGCCACCTGGAAACCTACCAATCATGATGAGCATAATAATGAACAGATACTGAAGAAATACATTATAATCTTTGCTGTGCACATTCAACCACTAATTATGAAATAACATTTCTTGTTGAAACAAGTTATCTTAATATGATGTCTTACCAATGTCTTGTACAACTTCAACAAGACGTCCCAACCCCAGAGTGACTTACCCTTGCTGCGCAGAGGAGGTCATTTATCTTCTTCCTGCACTGGATGCCCGTCCTCTTGTGCAGGCAGTTGGTGCCCCCCATGCGGGGTTGGTGACCTTGCTGGTTGGTCTTCTGCCAGCCTGAGGGTACAACATGTCTCACCTTCCCGCCGCGCCATCCAGCATTCTAGCAAGTGCTTCCTCTTAGAACTTTGGGATGGCTTTCTGAGCAGCCATGCTCCTGACTAGACTTGGAGTAAGTGTCGGGGAGGCGTTTAACTAATTGGAGGGTACGGGTGATGCCAGGGTGGGTGAATCTGAGTCCGCCCGCCACAGGAGCGGAGTGAAACTCAGGCAAATATGTTTGCTAAACAGCCTAAAAATGTGATGCAAAATCTCACTGACACCACCGACCTTTACTCACTCCAAACGATGATTGTGCAAGATGACAGATCGGGTGTAATTTTGTGGGCAGCACAGTGGCACAATGGTTGGCACTGCTGCCTCACAGCGCCAGGGACCCGGGTTCCATTCCTGGCTTGGGTCACTGTCTGTGTGGAGTCTGCATGTTCTCTCCATGTCTGCGTGGGTTTCCTCCAGGTGCTCCGGATTCCTCCCACAATCCAAAGATATGCGGGTTAAGTTGATTGGCCATGCTAACTTGCCGCTAGTGTCAGGGGGATTAGCAGGGTAAATATGTGGGGTTTTGGGATAGGGCCTGGGTGGGATTGTGGTCGGTGCAGACTTGATAGGCCAAATGGCCTCCTTCTGCACTGTATGATTCTATGATTCTGTGATGACTTCAGCCAGGCTAATGAGGTTGGCTTGCTAGAGTATGAACTACCTGATGAGCCCTAGGTAGGGTAGGCTGTGGCAGAGTGGTACTGTCGCTAGACTAGGAATCCAGAGACCCGGGGCAATGCTCTGGAGACCCAGGGTTCGAATCCCAGATGGCGAAATTTGAATTCAATAGAAATCTGGAATTAAAATTCTAATGATGACTATGAAGCCATTGTCAATTAGGTCTGGTTTACTAGTGTCCCTTTACGGAAGGAAATCTGCCATCCTCACCTGGTCTGCCCTCCAGAGGCACAGCAATGTGGTTGACTCTTAAATGCCCTCAGGAATAAATGCTGGCCCAGCCAGCGACACACACAGCAAATGAACGAATAATAAAAAAGCAATTATTTGAATATGTTCTGTACAAATTGCTTTCATGAAAAGAGATACCTGATGGGTCCTAATTGATGGTTAAATCAGGGAGCCTCCTGCTCCCTATTTAAAGCAGGTGTGTCAGACTCCCAGCCTGCATTCAGCAGGGAGCAACTGGAGAGCTGGCTGCGTACGGATGCATGGTGTAAATAAAGTAACTTGGTGACAGGAGTTTCGCCTCCGTGGAGTTATTACAGATTCTATGACACTTAGTCAAAATTATGGAACATTCAGCCCGGAGGGTTTCTTGGGGAAATGCCGGTGCCGGGAGCGTTGGAGAAGTCAAGGGCTTCAGAGATCATTAGGAGCTTGAGGGACGAGTTTAAGACTGGAGATATTAATGCTGGATTGCACTTGAGTCTGAATGACTTGTAAAGCTGTCAGGAATGTAGACAAGTGGATTGATTAATGTGCTTTAGATCTAGCAAATAGAACTAATGGACGAGGAAATCCCGCTGTGCTTGTCATGACCTGGAAACTAGTAGAAAGGAAAGTGTAGAAGGTAATCAGAGCGCTGCCTTTCATCAAATTAACCAATGTCCGACAAATATAGTTGCTGACACAAACATGTCCCATTGAACGGTGCGTTGGGGAAGATGCCGGAGATAGGATTCATCATCTTGGATTGATCACTAATGTCCCTGCCTCTGAAGTGGGACTTACCCGGAGCAATGGAACAGCTCAATGTCATCCATCAGGAATCAAAGGGGTTTCCAGAATCATTGCTTATTGGAATCGTAAGAAGGTTTAGGAAAGTTGTAAACACTTTTTGAAGATGTTACTGAGAAAACAAAGAGTCAGGAGTGAAACATAGGAGATTGTAGGGGAGGCGATGGTCTAGGGGTATTATCACCAGACAATTAATCCAGAAACTCAGCTAATGTTCTGGGGACCTGGGTTCGAATCCCGCCACGGCAGGTGGAATTTGAATTCCATAAAATAAATCTGGAATTAAGAATCTACTGATGACCATGAAACCATTGTCGATTGTCAAGAAAAATCCATCTGGTTCACTAATGTCCTTTAGGGAAGGAAATCTGCCGTCCTTACCTGGTCTGGCCTACATGTGACTCCAGAGCCGCAGCAATGTGGTTGACTCTCAACTGCCCTCCGGCAACTAGGGATGGGCAATAAATGCTGGCCAGCCAGCGACGCCCATGTCCCACGAATGAATAAAACATAAATAAAAATTAAGATGGTCTAAGAGCTAGATCTTCCATAGTAAAACCTGCCTACTGTCACTGGCCATGGGTTTAGTTGGTCTGGTATTCGGAGACTGGAAACCTTGATATTTACTGGTGAACATTTATCCCTTGACCATCACCAAATCATCTGGTCATTAACATATTGCGCCTTGTGAGATTTTTCTGTGCACAAGTTGGCGGCCATGCTTCCTACATTATTATTACAGTGATCACACTTCATTGGTTGTGATAAGGCAACATCAAACATAGCAACTTGAATTTCTGGGGCAGTTTCTCAGGAGTCGGGCGTCGCGGAATCAGGAATTCTCTTGATTCTTTCTCCAGACTGTGACAATACTGTGCCTTTAAGAAATGTATTTGTGTCATGTTTCTGGTGCAGGGAATGTTCTATACTGCAGCTCTGATTACGGTGCCGATTTGCCTTCTCCAGGCAGCCCACCTGCTGAGTATGCAGAAGCATAGTTGCTCATAATTATTGGAGTGTTTGTTTTAATCGGATTTAATGCTGTTTGATTAGGTTGATTGACAAGAGAATCTTGTATGCAGGTGGAGCTAGGCTCACAGAAAGAGGAAAAAAGCAGGCAGTTGCAGTTTGAATTTGACTGAAGAAGTAGCTCTTGTTTTTTCTCTCTCCCTTTGTCTGGAAACTGAAGCCTGGGGATCTGTTAGAAGAGAGGTGTCTCTCCAAAGGTTTGCAAAAGGCAAGAGATGTTTTCTCCCTCTCTTACTGGAGTGTGAAGACAGGTTTTCCTCTGGAGGTTGCTGTCTGAGGGTCAAAGGATGAGTGTCTCTCTGTTACTCTGTCCACGGTGACACGGTGGCACAATGGTTAGCATTGCTGCCTCACAGCGCCAGGGACCCGGGTTCAATTCTAGCCTCAGGTGACTGTGGAGTTTGAACGTTCTCCCCGTGTCCACGTGGGTTTCCTCCGGGTGCTCCGGTTTCCTCCCACACTCCAAAGATGTGCAGGTTAGGTGGATTGGCCATGCTAAATTGCTCCTTAGTGTCAGGGGAACTGGGGGGATAGATAGGTTGGATTGTGGGGATAGGGTCTGGGTGGGATTGTTGGCTCGATGTCGGCTCAATGGGCCAGATGCCTTCTTCTGCAATGCAGGGATTCTATGATTCCATCAAGCAGCTATTGATATGGAGACAGGCGATTTAGCCAATGAGGTAAGATTTAAGGAGTGATATAAAGTAAGTGAGGCAGAGAAGTGGGTTGAATCTCAAACAATGATGAGGCGGCAAACAGGAAAAAGATAGGGAATCTAGTGAACTGGTGCGATGACAATAATCTCTCCCTCAGTGTCAGTAAAAGGAAAGAGATAGTCATCGAATTCAGGAAGCATAGTGGAGAACATGCCTCTGTCTACATCAATGGGAAAGAAGTAGAAATGATCGAGATCTTCAAGTTTCTAGGTGTCCAGATCACCAACCATAGAATCTTGTCGTGGAGAAAGAGGCCATTTGGTCCATCGAGTGTGCACCAACCAAAATCCCACCCAAGCTCTATTCCCATGTATTTACCCTGGCTAGTCACCCTGACACTAAGGGGCAATTTAGCATGGCCAATCAACCTAACCCATACATCTTTAGAGTGTGGGAGGAAACAGGAGCACCCGGAGGAAACCCACGCAGACACGGGGAGAATGTGCAACCTCCACACAGACAGTGACCCAAGGCTGGAATTGACCCGGGTCCCTGGCGCTGTGAGGCAATAGTGCAAACCACTGTTTCACTGTGCCACCCAGGGCAACAAACTGTCCTGGTTTCCCCACGCCGATGCTATAGTTAAGAAAGCCCACCAATGCCTCTATTTTCTCAGGAGACGCAGGAAAAGTCCGCGACAACTCTCACCAACTTTGACAGATGCACCATAGAAAGCATTCTTTCTGGTTGTATCACCGCTTGATATGGCTCCTGCTCTGCCCAAGACCGCAAGGATCTACAAAAGGTCATAAATATAGCCCAATCCATCACTCAAACCTGCCTCCCATCCATTGACTCTGTCTAGCAGCCAGCGTAATCAAGGACCCTATGCACCCCGGATATACACTGGAATTCCAGTGCCCTGCTCGCCATGGGATCAGAGCTGGCGAGGGGTGGACAATGGGAATTCCCGTTGACCTTGGGCGGGATTTTCTGGTCTCGGGTCGAGCAAGGCCGTACAATCCCGCCCGTACTCTCTTCCACCTTTTTCCGTCTGGAAAAAGAACGAAGCCCAATCCATCACTCAAACCAGCCTCCCATCCATTGACTCTGTCTACACTTCCTGCTGCCTCGGAAAAACAGCCAGCATAATTAAAGACCCCACGCACCCCGGACATTCTCTCGTCCACCTTCTTCCGTTGAGAAAATGATACAAAAGTCTGAGGTCACGTACCAACCGACTCAAGAACAGCTTCTTCCCTACTGCCATCAGACTTTTGAATGGACTTACCTTGCATTAAGCTGATCTTTCTCTATACCCTGGCTATGACTGTAACACTACATTCTGCACTCTCTCCTTTCCTTCTCCCCTATGTACTCTATGAACGGTATGCTTTGTACAGCACGCAAGAAAGAGTACTTTTCATTGTATCCCAATGCATGGGACAATAATAAATTAAATCAAATCAAAATCAAAGATGGGAAGAGAGGTTTAGGGATGGTGGACCAAGTACAGCCACCAGGGATGGAGTGACACACATTGGAAGTCTAAGAAAATCCAAAGGAGCAGGCAAAGTAGCGTGACTGATTTAGCGTTAAGGCAGACAAAGCTGCTAAAATCTGTCAGTGATATATTATCTACATCTGATGCTGAATCAGATGCTGCTTGCGGTGATACGGATGTAACATGTTTAGTCATGCAATTATGCAGCATGACCTATGCAACTGAGGTGACAGCAACGGTGCAGAAGCGACAGGTGAGAACTTTCGAGAGAAGTCGCAAGTTTGAGAAAGGGAACTTTGATATTCCTGTCCTTGAATACTGATCTCAGGCAGCGACCGCAATAAATTCCTTTAATAAGGCCCCGTGTCAGTCTTACTTCAGCAATGAACCTTTCGTTGAGTATAAGGGAGTCGGAAGTGCTTATCACAGCAATCAAGCACCTGTAAATTGGAATACAAGGGAAAGATCACGATTGTACCAGAGGCTGCGAAAGGGCAAAGCGAATAACCACGCAGATATTGAACAGAGACGCGCTGTGATATTAGATTATCCTCAAGGATTCTGGTCACTGGCTGAATAATCTCATTGCCCATTTGCAATCATAAATACATCTGCTCATTGTAAAGTCGATAAAGCACCCCCAGCCTCTCCCGTCCCCCCGCCCCCCCTTAATATGCACAGCAAGGAATAAGTACTAAAATCCTCCAAGTCCTTGGCTGATAACATCCTGTGTCCTTCAGGGCAGTCTAACTAAATACTTTAAGCACCAATCTCTTCTTTATGCATTGATATTATTGAAGGCATGCTTTGAAGAGAGCATTGCTGTCCAAGTGTAAACCACCTCCCATCTCTGCAATTCAGTCCACCCCTGAGTTGCTGCTGGCGGTTCCCATATCAAAGGACTGTCCCCCAAGATCTCTCATGCATCATTGATTTCTATCACTCCACCATTTGTGCCTGGGCCTTCAATTGCCTACAGCCCAAGCTCTGGAACTCTCTCCCCTTTCTTCTATTCTTTCCTGGGACAAGGGCATCGCTGGCTAGCATTTATTATTCATCCTTAGTTGTTCTTGTTCAGAGGGCAGTTGAGAGTCAACCACATTGCTGTGGCTCTGGAGTCACATTTGATTTGATTTGATTTGATTTATTATTGTCACATGTATTTATACACAGTGAAAAGTATTGTTTCTTGCGCGCTATACAGACAGAGCATACCATACATAGGGAAGGAAAAGAGAGAATGCAGAATGTAGTGTTAAAGTCACAGCTAGGGTGTAGGGAAAGATCAACTTAATGCGAGGTAGGTCCATTCCAACACCTCTACTTTCTCAGAAGACTAAGGAAATTTGGCATTTGGCTGCGACTCTCAGCAACTTTTACAGATGCACCATAGAAAGCATTCTTTCTGGTTGTATCACAGCTTGGTATGGCTCCTGCTCTGCCCAAGACCACAAGAAACTACAAAAGGTCGTGAATGTAGCCCAATCCATCACGCAAACCAGCCTCCCATCCATTGACTCTGTCGACACTTCCTGCTGCCTCGGCAAAGCAGCCAGCACGATTAAGGACCTCACGCAACCCGGACATTCTCTCTTCCCCCTTCTTCCGTCGGGAAAAAGGTACAAAAGTCTGAGGTCACGTACCAACCGACTCAAGAACAGCTTCTTCCCTGCTGCTGTCAGACTTTTGAATGGACTTACCTCGCATTAAGTTGATCTTTCCCTCCACCCTCGCTATGAGTGTAACACTGCATCCTGCACTCTCTCCTTTCCTTCTCTATGAACGGTATGCTTTGTCTGTATAGCACGCAATAAATAATACTTTTCATTGTATACTAATACATGTGACAATAATAAATCAAATCAAATCAAACACGATCCTGCTCCCATGCCCACATGTCTGTCCTGGGCCTGCTGCAATGTTCCAGTGAAGCTCAACGCAAACTGGAGGAACAGCATCTCATCTTCCGGCTGGGCACTTCACAGCCTTCCCGTCTCAACATCAAATTCAACAACTTCAGATGATTCGCTCTACCTCACCTCCACCCCTTTGTTTTCATTCTATTTTATTAAATGTTTTACTGTTCTCTCCCTTTTATTTCTTTATTATCTTTCTTCATTTTTCTTCCCCTCAACTCTTTCCCCCTATTTCATCCCCCCTTTCCTTACCTTTTCTCCCCCTTTGCTTCCCCTTCCTCCCTTTTTTTTCAATTTTACTTCTCTCCCACCCATCTCCCCCCTCCCCCCTCATCTTCATCTCTCACAGCTTACCCTCCGATTTCAGCTTCTCTGCCGTTTGGCCATTCACATCCTTTATTCTCTCTACGGGCTGCCATTAGCAGCCTTTCCCCTGGTTTCTGTGGGCTATAACTCATCTTTCATTCCCTCCCCCTGCAGTATAAATATCTCCCACTTTCTCTGCCTTTTAGCTTTGACAAAGGGTCACCTGGACTTGAAACGTCAGCTCTTTTCTCTCCTTACAGATGCTGCCAGACCTGCTGAGATTTTCCAGCATTTTCTCTTTTGTTTTCTGATTCCAGCATCCACGGTAATTTGCTTTTACCTCACTGAGGGTGAGCTGCACTGCGAGAGATGCTGTCTTCCAGGTGAGATGTTAAACAGAAGGCTGCAACTACCTATTCGGTTGGATGTGAAAGATGTCATGGCATTATTTTGAGAAAGATGAGGGGAGTTCTCCCCAGTGTTCCAGCCAAAATGTATCCCTCAAGCAACATCAGGAAAAACAGATTATCACATTTCTTTTTGTGGGAGTTTGCTCTGCATACATTGGCTGCTGTATTTACAACATTGCAGGCGACTACACTTCAAAAATTATTTAATTGACTGCAAAGCACTTTGACACGTGGTCATAAAATTATTTTTTATTTGTTCATGGGATGTGGGCATCACTTGCAGGGCCAGCATTTATTGCCCATCCCTGAGGGCAGTTAAGAGTCAACCACATTGCTGTGGGTCTGGAGTCACATGTAGGCCAGACTAGTTAGGCATGGCAGTATGTTGATCTTTCACTGTATACTAATACATAACCAGGTTAAAGTCCAACAGGTTTATTTGGAATCACGAGCTTTCGGAGCGCGGCTCCAGAAGGATCACCTGATGAAGGAGCAGCGCTCCAAAAGCTGCTTCCTTCCCTAAAGTCCAAAGATGTACTAAATTGCCCCTTAGTGTCCTGGGATGCGTAGGTTAGATGGATAAGCGGGGTAAATACATGGGATTGTTGTCAGTGCAGGCTCGATGGGCCGAATGGCCTCTTTCTGCACTGTAGGGATTCTATGATTCTATGACATTAGTGAACCAGATGGGTTTTTATTTGATTTGATTTGATTTATTATTGTCACATGTATTAGTATACAGTGAAAGGTATTGTTTCTTGCGCACAAAGCATACTGTACATAGAGAAGGAAAGGAGAGAGTACAGAATGTAGTGTTACAGTCATAGCTAGGGTGTAGAGAAAGATCAACTTAGTGCGAGGTAGGTCCATTCAAAAGTCTGACAGCAGCAGGGAAGAAGCTGTTTTTGAGTCGGTTGGTACGTGGCCTCAGAATTTTGTTTCTTTTTCCCGATGGAAAAAGGTGGAAGAGAGAATGTCCAGGGTGCGTGGGGTCCTTAATTATGCTGGCTGCTTTGCCAAGGCAGCGGGAAGTGTAGACAGAGTCAATGGATGGGAGGCTGGTCTGTGTGATGGATTGGGCTTCATTCATGACCTTTTGTAGTTCCTTGCGGTCTTGGGCGGAGCAGGAGCCATACCAAGCTGTGATACAACCAGAAAGAATGCTTTCTATTGTGCATCTGTAAAAGTTGGTGAGAGTCATAGCTGACATGCCAAATTTCCTTTTGACAATTCCTATGGCAATTATGATAATTCACAATGATTTCATGGTCATCATTCGACTTTTAGTTGCATGTTTTTATTGAATTCAAATCTCACCTCTTTGATGTTTTCGTATCTAATCTAATGCTCCTTATGTGACCCAGTTTACAATTTTATCTGATAACATTTCTTCAGGAGTGTTAATATCACTGTGTGAATATCTAGGCTTTATAATTCGACTACCGAAGTGAGAAACCTCTGACTGTTAATAGAATCCAAGCTGGTTTATGAAGTTGAAACCAAGACACAGAACTTTTCTTTATTGAGAGAGTTTATGGGCTTTGTGAGGATGCAATCTTTCTAAAATATATTTTGGGGAATATTTATTCTGTAAAGAGGGCCATACATCTATGAGTGTGTGAGTGATTCAGTTAAGCTGCAGTGAGGTCAATAGCGACAAGTTGTTTGGGAGAGTTGAGAGGTAAAAGGGGCAGAGGTGCTAACTGCATACATTTGTAATAAAAACCCATGGTGATGTGGTCCAGGTTTAGAAATTTGCATTAGGAGATGGATAGGGATCTGGCATTTCAGCTGTTAAATTGCAAAGGGGAGTAAGGGATCCATAGAATCCCTGCAATGCAGAAGGAGGCTTTTCAGCCCAAAACACCTGCACCGACAGCGAACCAACCCAGGCCCTTTCCCCGTAACCCCACAAATTTCATAGAATCATAGAATCCTTACAGTACAGAAGGAGGCCATTCAACCTATCAAGTCTGTACTGACCACAATCCCACCTAGACTCCATTCCCGTAACCCCATGTATTTACCCTGCTAATCCCCCTGACACTAAGGGTCAATTTAGCATGGCCAGTCAACTTAACCCCCACGTCTTTGGACTGTGGGAATAAACCAAAGTACCTGGAGGAATTATTTACCCCTATCCCTCTGGCACCAAGGGACAGTTTTGCATGGCCAATCAACCTAAACCCGCACACCTTTGGGAAGAAATGTTACATTTTACAAAGGTTTCATAAGTAAACAAAGGAAGGTTATTACATTTTATTTGACCCAAAAGGATCAGTCTCGCAGCTTTCTTCCCATTCGTAAGAAGTTTCACAACACAAGGTTAAAGTCCAGCAGGTTTATTTGGAATCATGAGCTTTTGGAGCGCTGCTCCTTCATCAGGTGATCCTTCTGGAGCCGCGCTCCGAAAGCTCGCGATTCCAAATAAACCTGTTGGACTTTAACCTGGTTGTGAGACTTCTTATTGTGCCCACCCCAGTCCAACACCGGCACCTCCACCTCATTCTTTCCACTCAACCCAGTGTCCCAGCTATCCCCCATCTGTATGCTCTTCCGGAAACCCATATAAAACAAATTAACAAATTAGCAGCCCAGAAAAGGGGCACTATCCCCGATTTATAATCTCCTGCAGAAATCAAAAGTCAATAAATTAGACAAACCTTTCACATAGCAAATGATTAAAATCTGGAAGGCACTGCCTGGGAGGGTTTTGTTATTCATTCATGGGATGTTGGTTTCATTCATCTATTCATGAATTATTTATTCATGGAATTTGGGATGTTGGCTAGGCCCCAGCATTTTATTGCCCATCCCTAATTGCCCTTGAGAAGGTGTCGGTGAGCTACCTTCTTGAACCATGTGACGTAGGTACACCTCCAGTGCTGTTAGAACTGTCCGGTTTCATTCCTTTTTGTAAGAATTTATCACGGTTTGATACAACTGAATATCTCGCTTGGACATTTCAGAATCAACCATAGATGGCTCTTGAGTTACAAGTGGGCCAAGACCAGATTTCCTTCCTTCAAGGACGATTGTGAGCCAGTTGGGTTTTTATGACAATCAACAATTGTTTCATGGTTACCATGATTGAGAAATGCTTTCAATTCCAGATTTTGTAACCAAATAAATTCCACCGTGGTGGGATTTATTTGGTTAACAAATTCCCCCAAACCTCCCACCCCTCAATTTTAACTTGCGTCCCCTTGTAACTGACCCTTCAACTAAGGGGAACAGCTGCTCCCTATCCACCCTGTCCATTCCCCTCATAATCTTGTACACCTCAATCAGGTCACCCCCTCAGTCTTCTCTGCTCCAGAGAGAACAACCCAAGCCTATCCAACCTCTCTTTATAACTTAAGTGTTCCATCCCAGGCAACATCATGGTGAATCTCCTCTGCACCCTCTCCAATGCGTTCATGTCCTTCCTATAATGTGGTGACCAGAATTGCACACTGTACTCCAGCTGTGGCCTCACCGAAGTTCTATACAACTCCAACATGACTTCTCTGCTTTTGTAATCTATACCCCGACTGATAAAGGCAAGCGTGTCATATGTGTTTTTCACCATCCTATATCAGCCATGATTGAATGGCAGAGAAGACTCGATGGGCCAAATGACCTAATTGTGCTCCTATATCTCATGGTCTTATGGCCTTACAATGGGCCGAATGACCTGCTTCTGCGCCGTGCAATTCTGTGTTCAAAGAAAATGAATGAACAGCATGTTTGTTAATCCCTTTATAATTCTTCATCTGCATTGATTGCTGTGAGATTTTGTGGAGATTTAATCGTCAGCTCCTGGAACTCCAGGGCAGCCTTGCAGGTTGGCAACGTGAAGTGAGAGGCAGTAAAATCTAACACTGCAATAATTAAATTGTGATGCCTTCCAGAAGCCAAGCAGCCCGAGCACGCGGCAAGTCTCCACGAGAAAGCAGCAAGAAATCGGCTGAATTCCCTATGGGACCAATTTAAATTTACTTTGAATGCTTCATTAGACCCATGTTGGGTCACTGGTGTAGTTCTCAACGCGCTGTTATTTATCTTCACTGTAGCTTGGCCACGTTTTCCTCTGCATCTCATTTTGTAATCTACTTTGCAGCCCTGTAAGGCTTCAGATAAGAAGTACGTGAGAAATAGGAGCAGGAGTAGGCCATATGGCCCCTCAAGCCTGTTCCACCATTCAGTAAGATCATGGCTGATCTTTTCACTGTCTCGCTATATTCCCATATCTCTAAATTCCCTGAACAAAAATATAAACCATTGATCTGAGTCTTGAATACATTCACTGGTGGAGCATCGACAGCTCCCTGAGCTAGAGGGACAAATTTTCCCATTCCGTCCGCCTCGGAAATCGTAGCAGGTGGCGGGGGAGGTGAGGGGAGGGGGGGGCGGAGGGGTGCAGGGTGGGTGAAACGTGCAAAGGTCCATTGACCTCAGGCGAGATTTTTCGGTTTTGGGGCGAGCGCGTCCGGAATATCCCGCCCAGAGATTTTCAAAGATCTGTGATCCTAGGAGTGAAGAAATACCTCCGGGGGCAGACTTTTACAGTCTTAAGCAGGGTAAGGGAGATGGAATAGAATTGAGTGGTCCACTCCCAACCCTGCTGTGTTTGGCTGGCCAATCAACTTGGCTGCCCGACAGAAAGGAGACCAATTGGCATTGGGATGAGGGAGCTTCCCCACACAATCAGGCATCTGAAAGCCCACCAATGCTTCTACTTTCTCAGAAGACTAAGGAAATTTGGCATGTCAGCTCCGACTCTCACCAACTTTTACAGATGCACCATAGAAAGCATTCTTTCTGGTTGTATCACAGCTTGGTATGGCTCCTGTTCTGCCCTAGACCGCAAGAAACTACTAAAGGTCGTGAATGTAGCCCAATCCATCACGCAAACCAGCCTCCCATCCATTGACTCTGTCTACACTTCCTGCTGCCTCGGCAAAGCAGCCAGCATAATCAAGGACCCCACGCACCCCGGACATTCTCTCTTCCACCTTCTTCCATCAGGAAAAAGATAGAAAAGTCTGAGGTCATTTACCAACCAACTCAAGAACAGCTTCTTCCCTGCTGCCATCAGACTTTTGAATGGACCTACCTCGCATTAAGTTGATCTTTCTCTACACCCTAACTATGACTGTAACACTACGTTCTATACCCTGTCCTTTCCTTCTCTATGAACAATATGTATAGCGCGCAAGAAACAATACTTTTCACTGTATGCTAATACATATGATAATAATAAATCAAATCAATTCAATCTAGGTGGTGCGTCAGATGGGACAAGAGTTGATAACCCTTTGGGGCTACCATTGAGCAGAAACTGAATTCGGCCTGCCATTATAAATGCCGTGGCTACAAGAGCAGGCCAGAGGCTAGGAATCCTGCAGCAAATAACTCACCCGCTGACTCCCTAAAGCCTCCCGACCATCTACAGTGCACAATTCAGGAGTGTGATGGAATACTCCCCACTTGCCTGGATGGGTGAAGCTCCACAACACTCAAGAAGCTCGACACCATCCAGGACAAAGCAGCTCGCTTGATTGGCACCCCATCCACAAACATTCACTCCCTCCACAACCAATGCACAGCGACAGCAGTGTGTACCATCTACAAGATGCATTGCAGCAACTCACCAAGGTTCCTTCGACAGCACCTTCCAAACCCACAAACACTACCACCTAGAAGGACAAGAGCAACAGACACATGGGAACACCGCCACCTATAGGTTCCCCTCCAAGTCACTCACCATCCTGACTTGGAAATATATCACCGTTCCTTCACTGTCGCTGGGTCAAAATCTTGGAACTCTCTCCCTAACAGCACTGTGGGTGTACCTACACCACATGGGCTGCAGCGATTCAAGAAGGCAGCTCACCGCCACCTTCTCAAGGGGCAATTAGGGATGGGCAATAAATGCTGGCCTAGCCAGCGATGCCCATCTCCCATGAATTAATTGTTTGAAAAAAGCAGTGAAAAGGGAGTTAGTCGCAGCTACAAATCTGAAGGTCTCATCCCCCGCTCAATTCTCCTTCTTACAGCAAGCTCCAAACAGTGAATGGATGAAGTAAACTGAACATCCAAACTCTGCCGCCCTCACCATTAGAATGGGCTGCCCCCGGTCACCCCTGGTCCTGTTGCTGCTCCTTTTCATCCACTTTTGTGCCCGTTCCTCATAATTGGTGTGAATCACTTCCAAATATATCCCAGTGACACATGGAATAAAGGACCTGGGAACGAAAAATGCATAAAATTGGGGTGGGACTTTCCAGCCCTTCCCACCAATGGGACCTTCCAGAACAGACTCTGCAAAAGAACATCCCACCCAGGCTCTCCCCACTGCCCAAAGGTAGGGGAGTCTAAAACTAGAGGGCGTAGGTTTAAGGTGAGAGGGGAGAGATACAAAAGGGTCCAGAGGGGCAATTTTTTCACACAGAGGGTGGTGAGTGTCTGGAACAAGCTGCCAGAGGCAGTAGTAGAGGCGGGTACAATTTTGTCTTTTAAAAAGCATTTAGACAGTTACATGGATACGATGGATATAGAGGGATATGGGCCAAATGCGGGCAATTGGGACTAGCTTAGGGGTTAAAAGAAAGGGCAGCATGGACAAGTTGGGCCGAAGGGCCTGTTTCCATGCTGTAAACCTCTATGACTATGACTCTATGATTCAGCATGACCAATCAACCTTACCCGCACATCTTTGGACTGTGGGAGGAAACCGGCGCACCCAGAGGAAACCCACACAGACACGGGGAGAACGTGCAGACTCCACACAGACAGCGACCCAAGGCCGGAATTGAACCTGAGTCCCTAGCGCTGTGAGGCAGCAGTGCTAACCACTGTGCCACCGTGCCGCCCCATCCTCTTTCCTCCATGCCATTTCTTTCATCCAGCCCTACCTTCTCCCATCCATCCCTATCCATGGCTATTCGCTCCCCCCCATCACCGCCCACCTACCATCACCCCCTTGTTAATAAAAGCAAGGAGTTGCAGATGCTGGAAATCTGAAATTTAAAACTGAAAATGTTGGAAAAGAAAACCTCAGCAGGTTTGGCAACATCTGCGGAGAGAGAAACAGAGTTAACATTTTGAGACCCTACTTCAGGACATTATAGTCATCGTGTTTTGACATAGAAACAAGAAGCAGGTGGAGGCCATTCGGCCCTTCGAGCCTGCTCTGCTATTCATTTTGATCATGGCTGCTCATTGAATTCAATATCCTGATCCCCCCTTCCCCCCATATCCCTTGATCCCTTTAGCCCCAGAGCTATATCTAATTTCTTCCTGAAATCTCAAAACGTTTTGGCCTCAACTACATTCTGTGGTAGTGAATTCCACACATTCAGCACCCTCTGGGTGAAGAAATCTCTCCTCACCTCAGTTCTAAAAGGTTTATCCCTTATCCTCAAACTATGACCCCTAGTTCTGGACTCCCCAACCTTTGGGAACATTCTTTCTGAATCTACCCTGTCTAACCCTGTTAGAATTTTATAAGTTTCTATGAGATCCCCTCTCACTCTTCTAAACTCCAGTGAATATAATCCTAACCAATTTAGTCTCTCCTCATATGACAGACCTGCCATCCCAGGAATCAGCCAGGATTTCCCCCCTTCCCATTTCTCACGCGTTTACCCCCCCCCCCCCCGCTCCCCGCCCCTCATCATGTCCTCCTCCGCTGTCCTTGCCACTCACCATCCACTGCCTTTTAGCTTTTTGCTGTTCCATCTCTTTGTAAAATGGCCTGATGTCTGCAGAATAATCTCAGCTCAATTTGGATTTAGTGTGTGACAGTGATGATGTAGCTTGCATGAATTTGCGGCACTATTTTTAGATGTACTCTGGCAGGCAAACTCCCTTAAAGTCAAAATGTGTCATAATATCTGCGGCGCTGCGTTAGACGGAGCAATTTGGACTGTTTACTTCAAAGGATAATTCAATTATGTATGACAGGACTCGGCAGATTTTAGTTAAGTTCGGAAGAGATTGATGGACAAGGTAACTGGAGTTAAGCTAGCCCGGCTGCTCACTCGAGTCCAGTTTACAGAACTTCAGGGCAGCACGATGGCATAGTGGTCAGCACTGCTGCCTCATAGCGCCAGGGACCCAGGTTCGATTCCTGGCTTGAGTCGCTATCCGTGTGGAGTTTGCACATTTTCCCCGTGTCTGCGTGGGTTTCCTTTGGCTGCTATGGTTTCCTCCCTCAGTCCGAAAGACGTGCTGGTTAGGTGCATTGGCCATTTGATTTATTATTGTCACATGTATTAACATACAGTGAAAAGTATTGTTTTTTGCGCGCCATACAGACAAAGCATACCGTTCATAGAGAAGGAAACGAGAGAGTGTAGAATGTCGTGTTACAGCCATAGCTCGGGTGTAGAGAAAGATCAACTTAATGCAAGGTAAGTCCATTCAAAAGTCTGACAGCAGCAGGGAAGAAGCTGTTCTTGAGTCAGTTGGTATGTGACCTCAGACTTTTGTATCTTTTTCCCGACGGAAGAACAAAGAACAAAGAAAATTACAGCACAGGAACAGGTCCTTCGGCCCTCCAAACCTGCACCGACCATGCTGCCTGACTTAACTAAAAGGTGGAAGAGAGAATGCCCGAGGTGTGTGGGGTCCTTAATTATGCTGGCTGCTTTGCCGAGGCAGTGGGAAGTGTAGACAGAGTCAATGGATGGGAGGCTGGTTTGGGAGGCTGGATTGAGCTACATTCATGACCTTTTGTAGTTCCTTGTGGTCTTGGGCAGAGCAGGAGCCATACCAAGCTGTGATACACCCAGAAAGAATGCTTTCTATGGTGCATCTGTAGAAGTTGGTGAGAGTCGTAGCTGACATGCCAAATCTCCTTAGTCTTCTGAGAAAGTAGAGGCGTTGGTGAGCTTTCTTAACTATAGTGTCGGCATGGGGGGATCAGGACAGGTTGTTGGTGATCTGGACACCTAAAAACTTGAAGCTCTCGACCCTTTCTACTTCATGCCCATTAATGTAGACAGGGGCATGTTCTCCTTTACGCTTCCTGAAGTCAATGACAATCTCCTTCATTTTGTTGGCATTGAGGGAGAGATTATTGTTGTCGCACCAGTTCACCAGATTCTCTATCTCATTCCTCTACATGCTAACTTCTCCCTCAGTGTACCGAAAAAGGGGCTGGAGTGTGGTGACTAGGGGTTTTTCACAGTAACGTCATTGCAGTGTTAATGTACTCTGACTTGTGACAATAATAAACAAACTTTACAGAATGGATCTGAGGAAGAGTTCATCTTGAAAATGCTTGGATCATTTCTAATACCACAATAGTTCCACAAATTAGCGCGTTGAATAGAAACCAATTTAAACCAATCACGGAAAATCCGTCTCTGGCAAGGCAGGGAGCCTTGATGTGATTTACGGGGTCAATTTATGGGACTTGTACAGTTGACTCCTGCTGAAGCGATGTTATTACTCAGAAGTGTGATCAGAGGCAGGAGCAAAGCACAGGTCAAATCACAGAGGTTTAGACATCAAATTGTGCTCTCCGAGGTAGCCCCGTGGGTCAGGACATCAGCTCCCAAGTCGAGATTCAAGTCTGTGTGAGCGCTGTTTGGAATTATTTATAGTGGAAAGCAGGAGAAACAGGCTCACCCTGTTCATGCAGTTTCCTGACATGTTGCTGGTGTCACTCAGAACTCCGAAATAGGAGACCAAGAGGGGTTCCTTGACATTTTCAATTCCTTCCCTCTGCTCCCTCTCTTTAATCTTCCACCTTCATAGAATTGACAAATCCCTGCAGCGCAGAAGGTGGCCATATGGCCCATCGAGCCTGCACCGACTACAAACCCACCCCAGCCCTATCCCCTTAACCCCATGTATGTACCCTGCTAGTCCCCCAACACTAAGGGGCAATTTAGCATGGTCAATCTACCTAACTCACACATCATTGGACTGTGGGAGAAAACCAGAGCACCCGGAGTAAACCCGCACAGAGACGGGAAGAACATGCAGACTCCACACAGACAGTCACCCGAGGCTGGAATTAAACCCAGGTCCCTGGCGCTGTGAGGCAGCAGTGCTAACCACTGTGTCACCTTGGATTCCCTCTTCCTCACTCTTGGTTTTCCCGATCCCTCTGTCCTTTTGTCTCCCCCACCCTTGGAGATCCATCCTTCTATCTCCCAACCAACTTTTTGTGATTTATGCACAAGGACAACCAGGTCCCTCTGCACAGCAGAATGCTGCAATTTTTTACCATTTAAATAATAGTCAGTTTTGCTGTTTTTTCCGACCAAAATGGATGACATTAAAAGAGTTTGGGGTCTCTGCCTCCTCCACCAACTCAGGCAGCGAATTCCAGACATCCATCATCCTCCACGTGATATAAAACAGGTCACCTTGTCAATCAGCCCAGTTGCTGTTTGTGCAACCTTGCTGTGTGAAAATTGGCTGCGCTGTTCATTTGCAGAGAATCGTGGGATGGTTACAACACAAAAGAAGGCCATTTGGCCCATCCTTGTCAGCTCCCTGCCACAGCAATTTATCTAGTCACACTCCCTGTGCGGAGGAGATTCACTTGGTTAATTTCAGAGTTAAGAGGGTTGGCTTATGAGGAGAGACTGAGTAGACTGGAACGATACCCATTGGAATTCAGAAGACTGAGGGGGGATTTTATAGAAACATACAAGATTATGAAGGAAATAGAAAAGATAGAAGCAGGGAGGTTATTCCCACTGGCAGGTGGAAGCAACATGGTGGCACAGTGGTTAGCGCTGCTGCCTCACAGCTCCAGGGACCTGGGTTCGATTCCCAGCTTGGGTCAGTGTCTGTGGGGAGTTTGCGCATTCTCCCCATGTCTGTGTGGGTTTCCTCCAGGTGCTCTGGTTTCCTCCCACAGTCCAAAGATGTGCAGGTTAGGTTGATTGGCCATGCTAAATTGCCCTTTAGTGTTCCGGGATGTGTAGGTTAGAGGGATCAGTGGGCTAAATATGTGGGATTTCGGGGATAGGGCCTGGGTGGGATTGTTGTTGGTGCAGGCTCGATGGGCCGAATGGCCTCCTTCTGAACTGTCGGGATTCTATAGGTGAAAATAGAACAAGGGGGCATGGCCTCAAAATAAAGGGGAGCAGATTTAGGACTGAGTTGAGGAGGAACTTCTTCACACAAAGGGTTGTGAATCTGTGGAATTCCCTGCCCAGTGAAGCAGTTGAGGCTACCTCACTGAATATTTTTAGGCAAGGATAGATAGATTTTTGAACGGTAAAGGAATTAAGTGTTATGGTGAGCGGGCGGGTAAGTGGAGCTGAGTCCACGAAAAGATCAGCCATGATCCTGTTGAATGGCGGAGCAGGCTCGAGGGGCCCGATGGCCTACCCTTTTGACAGACCCAACTGACCCTGCGTCCTCCACACGCTTAGGCAATGCATCCCAGATCCTAACCAATCGCAGCACATGGAAGAATTTCCTTACATCATCTCTGGTTTATAATGACATTCATTTTAAACTTGCTGTTCTCTGCTCCCTGCACGACAATTTAATGTAGTGAAAATTTAAGTATGTGGATTGTAACATCTGATATCCTTGTATTGCTTTTTTTTTTGCGTTCAAAGTAAATAACTAGTTTTCTCTTTATCCTTCACAGTGGTATGACAACTTTCCCAACAGAAATACGTGTGCGGTTCAATGTCTAATCATGCACAACTGTCTCTCACAGTTCACTCCATCACAGTCAGCCCTGAGCAAGAACTGGAAACTATCAGCATCTCACATGAACGCGACACTCTCTGATACTGATTCCAAACTCCAACAGGTCGCAGCTCCATGGCAACCCTCTGGGGAGTCAAGGTCCAAGACAGGCTAATTGGTGGCTGAACAGAACTAGTTGGTCCATTCCCCCCACACCTCAACTCTCCCCCCCTCCTCCCCCACACCCCCCCCCCCCCACACCCCCCCGCAACCGCCATCCCCCCTCCCCCTTCATCACCACCAACAAAAATTTCTCTAAATTCCGTGGAGCTCAAATTTAGCTCAGTTTTTATGTGGAATCCTAAAGTGAGTTGGGGAGGGGGGGGGGGGGGGGGGCGAGGAGGGGGAGGGGGGAGAGGCAGAGGGAAGCTGTGGCGTGGTGGTATTGTCACTGGACTCGTAATTCAAAGATCCAGGGTAATGGAGGCCCAGGTTCAAATCCCACCACAGAGAAATCTAAATTTAATAAAAATCTGGAATTAAACGTGGAAAGTATATACATAAAATGCATGGAACAGGAAAAGATTTTAAACTTTATTTATTAGTGTCGCAAGTGGGCTTACATTAACACTGCAATGAAGTTACTGTGAAAATCCCCTAGTCGCCACACTCTGGCGCCTGTTTGGGTACACTGAGGGACAATTTAGCACGGCCAATGCACCTCACCAGCATGTCTTTCAGACTGTGGGAGGAAACTGGAGCACCCGGAGGAAACCCACGCAGACACGGGGCGAATGTGTAGACTCCGCGCAGACAGTGGGGTGGCACGGTGGCACAGTGGTTAGCACTGCTGCTCACAGCACCAGGGACCCGGGTTCGATTCCCGCCTTGGGCCACTGTCTGTGCAGTGTGAATCTAAGCCTATTTGTGACTAATAAATAAACTTTACTTTGCAGTGACCCAAGCTAGGAATCTAACCTGGGTCCCTGCCGCGGTGAGGCAGCAGCGCTAACCACTGTGGCACTGTGCCAAAGTAGGCCATTCAGCCCTTCGAGCCTGCTCTACCATTCATTTTGATCATGGCTGATCATCGAATCCAATATCCTGATCCCGCCTTCCCCCCATATCCCATGATCCCTGTAGCCCCAAGAGCGATATCTAATTTCTTCTTGAAATCACACAATGTCTACTGATGACCATGAAACCATTGTCGATCGTCGGAAAAACCTATCTGGTTCACTACTGTCCTTTAGGGAAGGAAATCTGCCATCCTTACCTGGTCTGGCCTACATGTGACTCCAGAGCCACAGCAATGTGGTTTGACTCTCAGCTACACTCTGAAAGGGAGGGCAGTTAGGGACGGGTAATAAATGCTGGATGAGCCAGCAACACCCACTTCCCGTAAATATACTTAAAGAAAATAGAAAATCGACATTTGCTGACTCTTGTATGATTCTTCTTATTGAGATGGGTTTTTCTGACAATCGACAATGGTTTCATGGTCATTAGATGTGGTATGATTTCAAAAAGAAATTAGATATAGCTCTTGGGGCTAAAGGGATCAAGGGATATGGGAGGAAGATCAGGATATTGAATTCAATGATCAACCAGAATCAAAATGAATGATGGAGCAGGCTCGAAGGGCTGAATGGCCTTTTCCAGCACAGTGACATATGAGTAGATTAGAGAGCGTGGTGATGTGTGTGTGGGGGGGGGGGGGGGGGGGGGGGGGGGGTGGGGGGGGGGGGGGGTGGTTACAGGGGGGTGGTTACAGGGAGGTGGGGTTAGGGTGCTATTTGCCTGTTCAACAAAACGAAGTGTGCCTGCTATGCTCAGGTGCAGGTGACAGGACACTGTTCCGCAGTCAGATGTCGATTAACTAGGTCCTGTTAGGTTGGGGAACAGGCTAATTTTACGCACCAATTTGCACTGATAGAGATCCAGCTGCCTCCTCTGTGTTGCTGGAGGGTGTCTCCGGCTATAGCTCATCTGGAGGCATTTAAGGCAGTTCGAGAGAGAGAGAGAGAGAGCGAGTGATATTCCGCTTAACGTGGCCTGGAGCATTAAGATCGTCCCATGGTTGGAAAGTCTGACTGATGCATCCTTTCGCAACATAATAGCCAGCCCCAAAACTGTACTCAGGAGAGCCATAGTCCTTAAAAACTAATGGAAAGGAAAAAAAAATCAGGAATTCAAGAGTGGGAATCCGATAAAAATGTGATAGGAACAAAAATATGAGGCTTTGAGGCAAAGAACATGGAGTGGGGACCAATCGGTCTTTCAAACCAACACCTGTCAACATCTTTTCCCAAAGGTAGGGGAGTCTAAAACTAGAGGGCATAGGTTTAAGGTGAGGGGGAGAGATATAAAAGTGTCCAGAGGGGCAATACTTTCACACAGAGGGTGGTGAGTGTCTGGAACAAGCTGCCAGAGGCAGTAGTAGAGGCGGATACAATTTTGTCTTTTAAAAAGCATTTAGATAGTTACATGGGTAAGATGGGTATAGAGGGACATGGGCCAAATGCAAGCAATTGGGACTACCTTGGTAGTTTTAAAAAAATGGGTGGCATGGATACGATAATGACTTTTAAGGGGCGTCTTGATAAATACATGAATGGGGTAGGGATAGAGAAATATGGTCCCCAGAAGAATAACGGGTTTTAGTTCAGTCGGGCAGCATGGTGGACCAAAGGCTTGGAGGGCCGAAGGGCCTGTTCCTGTGCTGTCATCTTCTTTGTTCTTTGTATGGACAAGTTGGACTGAAGGGCCTGTTTCCATTCTGTAAACCTCTATGACAAAGAGTTGGCATTGGCATGATGGACCAAATGGCCTCTTTGTCCGTACAATTCCATGCAATGGCTTGCTTTTGTTCAGTGCAACCCTCAGGAGCGTTTCACGGATAGGGAATTACTCGAGAGGTACAGACAGTCAAAATGTAATATCACGGTTAAATGTGAACAAGGAGAAGGGTTGGTTGGTATTAACATTGTCTTGACTCCATTGGGTGTAAAGAATAGAAAAGGACAATAAGTGCCTGACATAATTGTAGCTTCTTTCTGAGTTTAATCCTTTTGTGCCTCTCTGAATGTGCTCCGTGTAACAAGGCATATCTGTTTTAGGAAAGTGACACACTGGGAATTCATATTATAACACCACACATTGGAGCAGATGGGTTTGATTAAAGAAACTCCCCGCCTGTACAAATAAATTAAATCTGCTTCATGGAGTTTAAAAGCAGATGTCTTGTGACAGGCCAGTTTACACAGAGGCTGGCAGCTCAGTCACAGCCTCCTTCAGTCCACTGACGTTAAATCCCACAATGTTCGGAAACGAACAATATAAAACAGCACTCGGGCAGGATCTTGCTTTCCCATCGTAGGGGGCCATTGTGTAAGATTCAGCTACGGTCACGGGACAGCTGACTTCATTTCAGAAATCACGCTGATTTTGTGTCTGAATTGTCGCTGGGTAGCTTTAGCAGGTGAGTCTATGCCAGCGATGCAGCATTGAAAACTGATGCATTACATAAGCCCTGGCTTTACTATAGAACCATAGAATCCCCACAGTGCAGAAAGAGGCCATTCGGGCCATCAGGTCTGCATCAATTCTCCGAAAAATCATCTTCCCCAGGCCCCCCCACCCAATCCCCTAACCCCGCACATTTCCCATGGCCAATCCCCCCTAACCTACACATCTTTGGACACTAAGGGACGATTTAGCATGGCCAATCCCCCTCACCTGCACATCTTTAGATACTAAGGGCAATATAGCATGGCCAATCTATCTAACCCATACATTTTTGGACCATAAGGGGCAATTTAGCACGGCCAATCCACCTAACCCACACATCTTTGGACCATAAGGGGCAATTTAGCATGGTCAATACATCTAACCCACACATCACTGGACACTAAGAGACAATTTAGTATGGCCAAACCCCCCACCCTGCACATTTTTGGACACTAAGGGGCAATTTAGCATGGCTAATTCACCTAACCTGCACATGTTTGGACACTAAGGGGAAATATAGCTTGGCCAATCCATCTAACCTACACATCTTTGGACATTAAGGGACAATTTAGCCGGGCCAATCCACCTAACCTGCACATCTTTGGACACTAAGGGCAATATAGTATGGCCAATCCACCTAACCTGCACATCTTTTGACTGTGGGAGGAAGCCGGAATATCCGGAGGAAACCCACGCAGACATGAGGACAACATGCAAACTCCACACAGACAGTGACTCAAGCCAGGAATCGAATCCGGGTCCCTGGCGTTGTGAGGCAGAAGTGCTAACCACTGTGCCACCGTGCTGCCCTGTAGGCCAGACCAGGTAAGGATGGCAGATTCCCTTTCCTAACTGGCACTAGTGAAACAGATGGGTTTAACCCACTGACACTGGTTTGATTAGAGTTTTAATGCCAGGTTTTCATTGGATTCAAATTTCATCATTGGCTGCTGTAGAATTCGACCACGGGTCCTCAGAGCATTACCCTGGGTCTCAGGATTACCAGTCCAGTGACAATAATCTTTCCATGGGGGAGCTAACAAACAAAGAACAAAGAACAGTACAGCACAGGAAACAGGCCCTTCGGCCCTCCAAGCCTGTGCCGCTCCTTGGTCCAACTAGATCAATCGTTTGTATCCCTCCATTCCCAGGCTGCTCATGTGACTATCCAGGTAAGTCTTAAACGATGTCAGCGTGCCTGCCTCCACCACCCTACTTGGCAGCGCATTCCAGGCCCCCACCACCCTCTGTTTAAAAAACATCCCTCTGATATCTGAGTTATACTTCGCCCCTCTCACCTTGAGCCCGTGACCCCTCGTGAACGTCACTTCTGATCTGGGAAAAAGCTTCCCACCGTTCACCCCATCTATCCCCTTCATAATCTTGTACACCTCTATTAGATCTCCCCTCATTCTCCGTCTTTCCAGGGAGAACAACCCCAGTTTACCCAATCTCTCTTCATAGCTAAGACCCTCCATACCAGGCAACATCCTGGTAAACCTTCTCTGCACTCTCTCTAACGCCTCCACTTCCTTCTGGTAGTGCGGCGACCAGAACTGGATGCAGTACTCCAAATGTGGCCTAACCAGCGTTCTATACAGCTGCATCATCAGACTCCAGCTTTTATACTCTATTCTCCATCCTATAAAGGCAAGCATACCCTATGCCTTCTTCACCACCTTCTCCACCTGTGTTGCCACCTTCAAGGATTTGTGGACTTGCACATCTCCTGTAAACCTTGCCCCTCGCACCTTAAACCTGTGCCCCCTAGTAATTGACTCTTCCACCCTGGGAAGAAGCTTCTGACTATCCACTCTGTCCATGCCTCTCATAATCTTGTAGATTTCTATCAGGTCGCCCCTCAACCTCCGTCGCTCCAGTGAGAACAAACCAAGTTTCTCCAACCTCTCCTCATAGCTAATGCCCTCCATACCAGGCCGTTGCAATAGTTAGACTTGCCCATGGGGACAAGGAAAGTCCTCCACACGTCATGGTGTCCAACCTGGCAGTGCCTTCCCCCTCTCCATAATGGAGGGTATCCTCAATGTGAAGATGAGTCTTTGTCTCCACCAGGACTGTGCGGTGTTCACTCCTACTGATACTGCCATGGACAGATTCATTTGCAGCAGACAGGTTGGTGAGGATGAGGCCAGGTATGCTTTTCCCTCTTGTTGGTTCCCTCACCACCTGCTGTAGACCCAGTCTAGCAATTCCCTTTAAGTCTGTGGTGATGCTACTGAACCAGTCATGGTGATGGACAACAAAATGCCCACCCAGAGTACACTCTGCATCCTTGCCACCCTCAATGCTTCCTCCAAGTGGTGTTCAACTTGGAGGAGTACTGATTCATCATCGGGGGGGGGGGGGGGGTGTGGGGGGGCAGGTATCCTCAGTCAAATAAAGAAGTTGAAAGAGGAGTTTAAACAATCAGGAAAATGATGAAGAAAAATGAAGATATTAACATTGCTTAACTATAGAATCTCTGCTAAAAATGGGTTCTCACCATCCGTATTATTGATGGGAAGACGGCAGAGAACACAACTCCCAGCTCTCCACAAACACTACAACCGAACATTACCTCAAGAGATTGTGAGAAAGTTAGGAAATGTGAAGGACAACAAAAAGACAGTCAAGCTCACAATTTGAAATTCAGGCACAGAGCATGAGGCTGGAGAAGACTTGGATGAAGGGACTGGAGGCTAGGTTGCTAAATTTGATGATACAAAGATAGGTAGGAAAGTAAATAGTGAAGTGGACATAAGGAGACTACAGGGGATTATAGATAGATTAAATAAGTGGGCAAAGATCTGGCAAATGGACTATAATTTGGGACATGCATATTTGTCCATTTTGGAAGGAAGAATAAGAAACCAGTCTATTTAAATGTTGAGAGATTACAGTCTACTGAGGTGCAGAGGGATCTGGATGTCCTAGTGTATGAATCCCGAAAGGCCCATATGCAGGTATATGATTAGGAAAACTATTGGATTGTTATTGTTTATTGTGAGGGGAATTGTTGTAAATTGAGATAGGTGGATGCTCAATGAGATGTCAGTCGCTGAAAGTAAGCGTGTAGATACAGCAGGCAGTAAAGAAGGCAAATAGTATGTTGGCCTTCATAGCGAGAGGATTTGAGTAGAGGGATAGGGATGTTTTGCTGCAATTGTACAGGGCGCTGGTGAGGCCAAAGCCCTATACAATTCAGCTTTGGCCTCACCAACGAGGAGTTGGTGTATTCTGGAGTATTGTGTGCAGTTTTGGTCTCCTTTTCTGAGTAAAGATGTTCTTGCTATAGAGGGAGTGCAGGGAAAGTTTACCAGGCTGATTCCTGGGATGGCAGGTCTGTCATATGAGGACAGACTAAGTCAGTTAGGATTATATTCACTGGAGTTTAGAAGAGTGAGAGGGGATCTCACAGAAACTTATAAGTTTTAACAGGGTAGATTCAGAAAGAATGTTCCCAATGGTGGGGGAGTCCAGAACTAGGGGTCATAGTTTGAGGATAAGGGGTAAACCTTTTAGAACTGAGGTGAGGAGAGATTTCTTCACCCAGAGGGTGGTGAATGTGTGGAATTCACTGCCACAGAAAGTAGTTGAGGCCAAAATGTTGTCTGATTTCAAGAAGAAATTAGATATAGCTCTTGGGGCTAAAGAGATCAAGGGGTATAGGGGGAAGGGGGAGGAATCAGGATATTGAACTCGATGATTAGTCATGATCGTGATGAATGGCGGAGCAGGCTCGAAGGGCCGAATGGCCTACTCCTGCTTCTAGTTTCGATATTTCTAATGCAAACGGGAGGATCCGCATCTCATCTTCTCATTGCGTACCTTCTGGATTCAACTTTGAGTTCAACAACTTTAGACTGTGACCTTTCCCCTCCATCTTGACACATTTTTCTCCTCATGGTAAAACACCCCCCCCCCATCCCCCACAGAGCCATCTGTCACTTGTTCTTCAGTTTTGCTTTCACTGACCATTGTTCTCCTATTAACACATTCTGATATCTTATCTTTCTGCCACTGTTAGCATCTTATTTATTATTTCACACTGCCATAATGTCTCTTTGTATGTGTCCATGTCATAAGAACATAAGAACTAGGAGCAGGAGTAGGCCATCTGGCCCCTCGAACCTGCTCCACCATTTAATAAGATCATGGCTGATCTTTTTGTGGACTCAGCTCCACTTACCCGCCCACTCACCATAACCCTTAATTCTTTTACTGTTCAAAAATTTATCTATCCTTGCCTTAAAAACATTCAATGAGGTAGCCTCAACTGCTTCACTGGGCAGGGAATTCCACAGATTCACAACCCTTTGTGTGAAGAAGTTCCTCCTCAACTCAGTCCTAAATCTGCTTCCCCTTATTTTGAGGCTATGCCCCTTAGTTCTAGTTTCAGTCAATCTCCCTGGAGTTCCCTGATCTTCCATTCTGCTGCACGATGTAAAATAATGCGGGAAAATGTGTGATTGTCCACACTGACCACTGTCCACTCATGGCAGGTGGTGCAAAAGGTTAAATCTCACGGGATAAAAGGTGAGCTAGCTAGATGGGTGGAGAACTGGCTTAGCCATAGAAGACAGAGGGTAGCAGTGGAGGGGTCTTTTTCCGGTTGGAGGTCTGTGACTAGTGGTGTTCCGCAGGGCTCTGTACTGGGACCTCTGCTGTTTGTGATATATATCAATGATTTGGAGGAAGATGTAGCTGGTGTGATCAGTAAGTTTGCGGACGGCACAAAGATTGCTGGAGTTGCGGATAGTGATGAACATTGTCAGAGAATACAGCAGGATATAGATAGGCTGGAACATTGGGCAGAGAAATGGCAGATGGAATTTAATCCAGATAAATGCCAAGTGATGCATTTCGGCAGATCTAATGTAAGGGGGAGCTATACAATAAATGGCAGAACCATTAGGAGTATAGACACACAGAGGGATCTGGGTGTACAAGTCCACAGATCCTTAAAGGTGGCAGCACAGGTGGAGAGGGTGGTCAAGAAGGCATATGGCATGCTTGCCTTTATTGGACGGGGCATAGAATATAAAAGTTGGTATATGATGTTGCAGCTGTATAGAACATTGGTTAGGCCACATTTGGAATACTGCGTCCAGTTCTGGTCGTCACACTACCAGAAGGACATGGAGGCTTTGGAGAGAGTACAGAAAAGGTTTACCAGGATGTTGCCTGGTATGGAGGGCCTTAGCTATGAGGAGAGATTGGGTAAACTGAGATTGTTCTCTCTGGAAAGACGGAGGATGAGGGGCGACCTAATAGAGGTGTATAAAATTATGAAGGGCATAGATAGGGTGAACAGTGGGAAGCTTTTTCCCAGGTCGGAGGTGACGAACACAAGGGGTCACGGATTCAAGGTGAGGGGGGCAAGGTTCAACACAGATGTCAGGGGGACGTACTTTACACAGAGGGTAGTGGGGGCCTGGAATGCACTGCCAAGCAAGTTGATTGAGGCGGACACGCTGGGATCGTTTAAGACTTATCTAGATAACCACATGAACAGACTGGGAATAGAGGAATACAAACGAATGGTCTAGTTGGGCACATGAGCAGCGCAGACTTGGAGGGCCGAAGGGCCTGTTCCTGTGCTGTATTGTTCTTTGTTCTTTGTTCCGACAAGAAGAACAGAAAAACAGATTATTGAAATGGAGAGAGATTGCAGAATGCTGCAATGCAGAGGGATCTGGATGCGCTTGTGCATGAATCGTAAAAAGTTAAATACAGCAAATAATTTGGAAGGGAAATGGAATGTTGGCCTTTATTGCAAAGAGGAGTGAAATATCAGGTGAGTGATGGTGAATATAACACCATACCATCCCACTACTTCACCTGATGATGGAGCAGCGCTCCGAAAGCTCGTGATTCCAAGTAAACCTGTTGGACTTTAACCTGGTGTTGTGAGACTTCTTATTGTGCACACCCCAGTCCAACACCAACATCTCCACATTATATTTTTGATCAACAAGGGAATTAAGGCTTATTTTACATATGTTCTATAATCAGATCAGCCATGATTGTATTGAATAGTAGAGCAGGCTCTATAGGCCATTCAGCCTACTCCTGCTCCTATCTCTTATGATTTTATTTAGCAAGTTCCATATTCTGACCTCTCTTTTGGCCAAAGAGGTTTCTCCTGAATTGCTAATTGGATTTATTAATGACCTTCTTATATTTTTGATGTCTAGTATTGAATGCATGCACAGGTAGAAACATCTCCTCTACATTTATCCTATTAAACCTTTTCATGATATGAAGACTTCTACCAAGTCACCTCCCAGCCTTCTCTGCTCTCAGGAAGGGTTCCAGTCTATATCAATCTTTACTTATGGTTGTGACCTTTCAGTTTTGGTGTCAACATCCTGGGGGTTACCATTGACCAGAACTTGAACTGGACTAGCCATATAAATACAGTGGCTACAAAAACAGGTCAGAGGCTGGAAATTCTGTAGCAAGTAACTCACCTCCTGACTCCCCAAAGCCTATCCACCATCTACAAGGCACAAGTCAGGAGTGTGATGGAAACCCCCCACTTGCCTGGTTGAGTGTAGCTCCAACAACACTCAAGAAACTCAACACCATCCAGCATAGAACTAATGACAGGATGGCTGTTCCTCCAACACATAGACTGCAGCGGTTCAAGAAGGCAGCTTCTCAAGGGCAATTAGGAATGGGCAATAAGTGATGCCTACAACCCATGAAAGAATAAAAATAAGCACCTCTTCCACCAAATTATACATTCGCACCCTCCTTCCCACACTGACCCACTGTAGCGGCAGTGCGTACCATCTACAAGGTGCACTGTAGCAACTCACCAAGGTTCCTTCCAAAGCTCCTTCCAAACCACAACCTTTGCCATCTAGAAGGATAAGGACAGCAGACACATGGGAACACCACCACCTAGAGGTTCCCCTGCAAGTCACTCATCATCCTGACTTGGAAATATATTGGCCGTTACTTCCATGTAATTGGGTCAAAAACATTGAGCTCCCTCCCTAACAGCATCGTGGGTGTACCTACACTAATTGAATCCTACATCACAGAAGGAGGCCATTTGGCCCATCAAGTCTGCCCCGACCACAATCCCACCCAGCCCCTATCCCCATAACCCCATGCATTTACTCTAGTTAGTCCCCCTGACACTAGGGACAATTTAGCATGGCCAATCCAGCAAACCCGCACATCTTTGGAGTGTGGGAGGAAACCGGAGCACCCGGAGGAAACCCACACAGACACGTGGAGAACTTGCAGACTCCACACAGACAGTGACCCAAGTCAGGAATCGAACCCTGGTCCCTGGCACTGTGAGGCGGCAATGCTAACCACTGTGCCACTGTGCCGCCCCATAAATCTTCATTGTCTGACTGGGGATTGAACGCAGGCCGCAGTGGTGAGAGTGCTGAATCCTAACCACTGGACTACTAGGGGAGATACACTGCAGTGTTTCAGGGTGAGAATGAACAAGGGCAACTAGGGATGGGCAATAAATTGCCGGTGACGTCCCATGATGGTCTGCACCTGAACCAGAGGGGTACCAATATCTTGGGGGGGAAATTTGCTAATGCTCTTCGGGAGGGTTTAAACTAATTCAGCAGGGGGGTGGGTACCTGAATTGTAGCTCCGGTGTACAGGAGGTTGAGAGTAGTGAGGTCATGGATGAGGTTTCAGGGTCGCAGGAGTGCACTGGCAGGCAGGAAGGTGGTTTGAAGGAGCATCCGGAATAAGGTGGGTGAGCTTGCAGCATGGGTTGGTACCTGGGATTTCGATGTTGTGGCCATCTCGGAGACATGGATAGAGCAGGAACAGGAATGGTTGTTGCAGGTTCCGGGGTTTAGATGTTTCAGTAAGTGCAGGGAAGGTGGTAAAAGAGGTGGAGGTGGGGCATTGTTAGTCAAGGACAGTGGCAGAAAGGACATTTGATGAGGACTCGTCTACTGAGGTAGTTTGGGCTGAGGTTAGAAACAGGAAAGGAGAGGTCACCCTGTTGGGAGTTTTTTATAGACCTCTGAAAAGTTCCAGAGATGTAGAGGAAAGGATTGCAAAGATGATTCTGGATAGGAGCGAAGGTAACAGGGTAGTTGTTATGGGGGACTTTAACTTTACAAATATTGACTGGAAAAGCTATAGTTCGAGTACTTTAGAGGGGTCGGTTTTTGTCCAGTGTGTGCAGGAAGGCTTCCTGACACAGTATGTAGATAGACCAACAAGAGGCGAGGCCACATTGGATTTGGTACTGGGTAATGAACCAGGCCAGGTGTTAGATTTGGAGGTAGGTGAGCACTTTGGCGATAGTGACCACAATTCGATTACGTTTACTTTAGCAATGGAAAGGGATAGGTATATACCGAAGGGCAAGAGTTGTAGCTGGGGGAAAGGAAATTAGGATGCGATTAGGCGAGATTTAGGTGGCATAGGTTGGGGAAGGAAACTGCAGGGGATGGGCACAATTGTAATGTGGAACTTGTTCAAGGAACAGCTACTACGCGTCCTTGATAAATATGTACCTGTCAGGCAGGGAGGAAGCAGACGTGTGAGGGAACCGTGGTTTACTAAGGAGGTTGAATCTCTTGTGAAGAGGAAGAAGGAGACTTATGTTAAGATGAGACGTCACGGCTCAGTTAGGGCACTTGAGAGTTACAAGTTAGCCAGGAAGGACCTAAAGAAAGAGTTGAGAAGAACCAGGAGGGGACATGAGAAGTCTTTGGCAGGTAGGATCAATGAAAACCCTAAAGCTTTCTATAGGTATGTCAGCAGTAAAAGAATGACTAGGGTAGGATTAGGGCCAGTCAAGGACAGTAGTGGGAAGTTGTGCGTGGAGTCTGAAGAGATAGGAGAGGCACTAAATGAATATTTTTCGTCGGTATTCACACTGGAGAGGGACAGTGTTGTCGAGGGGAGTACTGAGATGCAGGCTGTTGGACTGGACGGGATTGAGGTTCATAAGGAGGAGGTGTTAGCAATTCTGGAAAGGGTAAAAATAGATAAGTCCCCTGGGCCAGATGGGATTCATCCTAGGATTCTCTGGGAGGCTAGAGAGGAGATCGCAGAGCCTTTGGCTTTGATCTTTGTGTCGTCATTGTCTACAGGAACAGTGCCAGAAGACTGGAGAATAGCAAATGTTGTCCCCTTGTTCAAGAAGGGGAGTAGGGACAACCCTGGTAATTATAGACCGGTGAGCCTTACTTCTGTTGTGGGCAAAGTTTTGGAAAGGATTATAAAAGATAGGATTTATAATCATCTAGAAAGGAATAATTTGATTAGGGATAGTCAGCACGGTTTTGTGAAGGGTAGGTCGTGCCTCACAAACCTTATTGAGTTCTTTGAGAAGGTGACCAAAGAGGTGGATGAGGGTAAAGCGGTTGATGTGGTGTATATGGATTTCAGCAAAGCGTTTGATAAGGTTCCCCATGGTAAGCTATTGCAGAAAATACGGACACATGGGATTGAGGGTGATTTAGTGGTTTGGATCAGGAATTGGCGAGCTGTAAGAAAACAGAGGGTGGTGGTTGATGGGAAATATTCATCCTGGAGTTCAGTTACTAGTGGTGTACCGCAAGGATCTGTTTTGGGGCCACTGCTGTTTGTCATTTTTATTAATGACCTGGATGAGGGGATAGAAGGATGGATTAGTAAATTTGTGGATGACACTAAAGTCGGTGGAGTTGTAGACAGTGTGGAGGGAAGTGGCAGGTTACAGAGGGACATAGATAAGCTGCAGAGCTGGGCTGAGAGGTGGCAAATGGAGTTTAATGCGGAAAAGTGTGAGGTGATTCACTTTGGAAGGAGTAACAGGAATACAGAGTACTGGGCTAATGGAAAGGTACTTGGTAGTGTGGATGAACAGAGGGATCTGGGTGTCCATGTGCATAGATCCCTGAAAGTTGGCACCCAGGTTGATAGGGTTGTTAAGAAGGCGTATGGTGTGTTAGCTTTTATTGGTAGAGGGATTGAGTTTCGGAGCCAGGAGGTCATGCTGCAACTGTACAAAACTCTGGTGCGGCCGCACTTGGAGTATTGCGTACAGTTCTGGTCGCCGCATTATAGGAAAGATGTGGAAGTGTTGGAAAGGGTGCAGAGGAGATTTACCAGGATGTTGCCTGGTATGGTGGGAAGATCGTATGAGGAAAGGCTGAGGGTTTTGAGATTGTTTTCGTTAGAGAGAAGAAGGTTAAGAGGTGACTTAATAGAGGCATACAAGATGGTCAGAGGATTAAATAGGGTGGATAGTGAGAGCCTTTTTCCTCGGATGGTGATGGCTAACACGAGGGGATATAACTTTAAATTGAGGGATGAGAGATATAGGACAGATGTTAGAAGTAGGTTCTTCACTCAGAGAGTAGTAAGGGTGTGGAATGCCCTGCCTGCAGCAGTAGTGGACTCATCAACATTAAGAGCATTCAAATGGTTATTGGATAAACATATGGATGATACTGGAATAGTGTAGGTTAGATGGGCTTTGGATTGGTTTCACAGGTCGGCACAACATCGAGGGCCGAAGGGCCTGTACTGCGCTGTAATGTTCTATGTTCTATGAAAGACTGGGAAAAATAAAATCACCCTTGTAAATCTTTCACCAGAGGCCAGGCAATGCCTAGTGTTCCCCATATGCTCCAACCACACTTTCTTCCACTATTATATTTTCTCCAACAGCTGCACATTGCATGGTCGATTATTAAACGCTTCAACATTCGCAACAGTTAAGTGGCCCTTGAGCTCTTTCTAATTTACGCAGGAATTATTGCTGTGTACTATCTACAAGATGCACTGCAGCAATTCACCAAAGATCCTTAGACAGCATCTTCCAAACCCACGACCACTTCCATCTAGAAGGACAAGGCAGCAGATAAATGGGAACACCACCACCTGCAAGTTCCCCTCCAAGCCACTCAACATCTTGAGTTGGAAATATGTCGCCGTTCCTTCACAATCGCTGGGGCAAAATCCTGGAATTCCCTCCCCATCGGCATTGTGGGTCAACCCACATCACATGGACTGCAGCGATTCAAGAAGGCAGCTCACCACCACCTTCTCAAGGGCAACTAGGGATGAGTAATAAGCCCTGGCCCAGCCAGTGAAGCCCATGTCCCACGAATGAATTTAAAAAAAGGTGCACTGTGATTCACTGTTGGTTAATACCATTGCTAGCAAAAGCTTCCAATCACCAGCTACACACTGGAAAACTGCACACAGCCATAACTGCGGGTGGCACGGTGGCACAGTGGTTAGCACTGCTGCCTTGCAACACCAGGGACCTGGGTTCAATTCCCGGCTTGGATCACTGTCTGTGCGGAGTCTGCAGGTTCTCCCCCGTGTCTGCGTGGGTTTTCTCCGGGTGCTCCGGTTTCCTCCCACAGTCCGAAAGACGTGTTGGTGCATTGGCCGTGCTAAATTCTCCCTCAGTGTACCCGAACAGGTGCCAGAGTGTGGGTGACGAGGGGATTTTCACAATAACTTCATTGCAGTGTTAATGTAAACCTACTTGTGACACTAATTTAAAAAAACTAACCTAATAAGCTTCATTGGTGTTTGGAAAAACACTTTGCGGGGGTTGCTTTTCTTAACGAATGAAGGAATGTCAGAGCCCAGATGTGCAATCACTCATGGGGCAAGTTGATGAGTGCGGTATTATTTGATCACATCTGGCCAACAGACATTGCTGCATCCAGGTAGATTACACATGTTCGGAGAGATGTACAGCAAGCCACACAACTTTAGAGCATTTCTACCTTCAAAGGTTTTATCATAAGACATCTTGTTTGAATTTTATTCAGAATGGACTTGGCAGCTACTATCTAGATTTACCTGATCAAAGAACCTTGTCTTGTACCATTCCATGGTGTGCCTGGCTTTTCTCTTTCTATATATCATCTCTCTCTCACACTCTCTCTCTCTCTCACTTTCTTCCTGTCTGTAATTGAAGACAAAGTCTTTATTTTACCTCAACAAGCATTTTTCCCCCAACTTTTAGTTTCGATGACTATCTCTCACTATTTTCTTCAGTCTTTTGCTCCCATTTCCCTATCCTCTCTTTCTCCATCTTGATTCATTTGTGGGACATGGTCGTCGCTGGCTGGGCCAGCATTTATTGCCCATTCCTAGCTGCCCTTGGAGAGCAGTTGAGAGTCAACCACATTGCTGTGGCTCTGGAGTCACATGTAGGCCAGACCGGGTAAGGACAGCAGATTTCCTTCCCTAAAGGACATTAGTGAACCAGATGGGTTTTTCCGACAATCGACACTGGTTTCATGGTCACCAGTAGATTCTTAATTCCAGATATTTTTGATGGAATTCAAATTCCACCAGCTGCCCTGATGGGTTTTGAACCCGGGTCCCCCAGGACTTAGCTGAGTTTCTGGATTAATAGTCTAGCGATAATACCACTAGGCCATCGCCTCCCATCTGTTTCTGCCTTTTCCCCTTCATTACTTCACCTTTTTCCTTTGATCTTGTCATTTTGTGTCTGGTTTTTATTCATTCTTTTTTATTATTTTGTGATGTTGAGAGAGGTATTTGCCTCTAGAAGGAGAGGCCAGAACACAAATTTCAGGATAAGGGGTTTGACTATTCAGTACAGAGAGGAGGTGAGGTTTTGTGACTTAGAGGGTTATGAATCTCCGGCGAACTCTACCCCAGAGGGCTGTGGGCGCTCAGACATTGACTATATTTCAGAAAGAAGTCGATAAATTTTTGAATACAAAGGGAATCATGGGATATGTGGATAATACTGGAAAGTACAGTTTGAGGTTGAAACCGGAGCACATGGAGGAAACCCACAGAGACACGGGGAGAATGTGCAGACTCCGCACAAACGGTGACCTGAGGCTGGAATTGTGAGGCAGCGGTGCTAGCCACTGTGCCACTGTGCCACCTGTTAGCTAGCCACAGCCAATATCTTTCATAGAATCATAGAGTCCCTACAGTGCAGGGTGCCACGGTGGCACAGTAGTTAGTACTGCTGCCTCACAGGGCCAGGGACCCGGGTTTGATTCCCGGCCTGGGTCACTGTCTGTGCGGAGTCTGCACGTTCTCCCCGTGTCTGTGTGGGTTTCCTCCGGATGCTCCAGTTTCCTCCCACAGTCCGAAAGAAGTGCTGGTTAGGTGCATTGGCCATGCTAAATTCTCCATCAGTGTACCTGAACAGGCGCCGGAGTGTGGTGACTAGGGGATTTTCACAGTAACTTCATTGCAGTGTTAATGTAAGCCTACTTGTGACACTCGTATAATTAACTTTAATAAACTTTAACCGCAGAAGAAGGCCATTTGGCCCATCAAACCTGCACTGACAATAATCCCACCCTGGCCCTAACCCCACATATTTACCCTGCCAATCACCCTAACACTAAGAAGCAATTTAGCATGGCCAATCAACCTAACCTGCACATTTTTGGACTGTGGGAGGAAACCAGAGCACCCGGAGGAAACCCACGCAGACACCCAAGCTGGGAATCGAACCCAGGTCCCTGGCGCTGTGAGGCAGCAATGCTAACCATTGTGCCACCTTGAGACTGCGACAGCCCACAAACAGGAAAGTTTGCATCTGCCACTACACGCCTGTTGCTACGGTGTCGATGATTGTAAATATCACAGTTCATTTTGAGAATTTTAGGAATCAGTATTTACCGTTCAAAATCTTGCTATGAAATCCAATCCTTGGAGTTATCAAAAGCAGGTGTTAGCTTACGTGCTGCGAGGGTATTTTAAAAAACAACTACTTTGGCAAGATTACAGCAACCGGTTCTGTTCCCAGACATCCGAAACGCACTTTGGCTCTGAACGGATTGATGCACATTTTCCGACACAAATCTTAGGAACAATTAGACTTCTCGTTATTGAAGGTTTGCCCACTGCTGAAGGAGTGGGGGCTCAGTCACTGCCCAGTGAGACATGATATTTTAACATAGTGAACAGCCAAGCGATGTTACAACTCAGGCAGAATAATTGTTACCATCAGTTACCTGCTGCTTTTCTTCGTTTGAACGCTGGCTCATGCAATCACTTTGCAATTCATTTTCGGGGGAAATAAAAAAGCACGATAGCGCTTTAAAAATATCAAGCCTTTGTTTAATCCAAATAAGGTAGGTTCTTTGTCGGCCTGCTGTGCTAATGTGCTGCACATGTTGAATGGAATTCAGCACTGCTTATCAAACATTTTCCATGTACATAACACTAGCAAGTCTGCTAATATGGGTTTCATATGTTATATAGTGTGAAAATGTAGCCCCAAGTTAGCAGTCAGAATACTTTTTCATTCAAAACTGTTGCTTAACAATCTTAATTGTAATTGCGTATAAAACATGATCGTAGCATCAGTATATTTTTTATTTAAGGGACATTGGCTCACTGGTGAGTCCAACATCCCTACAGTGAAGAAGGAGGCCATTCTGCCCATCGAGCCCACACCGACAACAATCCCACCCAAGCCCTATTCCTGTAATCCCATGCAATATCCCACTAATTCCCCTAATCTATACATCTTTGGACACTGCAGAGCGAATTTTCCCATTCCACCCACCACGGGAATCATAGCGGGCGAGGGGCGGACCATGGAAAGGTCCATTGACCTCAGGTGGGATTTTCCGGTTTTGGGGCGAGCGGGGCTGGAAAATCTCGCCCTCGGGGTTAATTTAGCATGGCCAATCCCCCTAACCTACATATCCTGGGACACTAAGGGGCAATTTAGTATGGCCAATGGACCTCACCTACATATCCTGGGACACGAAGGGGCAATTTAGCATGGCCAATCCACCTAACCTCCATGTCCTGGGACACTAAGGGGCAATTTAGCATGGCCAATCCCCCTCACCTACATATGCAGGGACACTAAGGGGCAATTTAGCATGGCCAATCCACCTAACCTACACATCTTGGGACACTAAGGGGTAATTTAGCATGGCCAATCCACCTAACCTACACATCTTGGGACACTAAGGGGCAATTTAGCATGGCCAATCCACCTAACCTCCATGTCCTGGGACACTAAGGGGCAATTTAGCATGGCCAATCCCCCTCACCTACATATGCAGGGACACTAAGGGGCAATTTAGCATGGCCAATCCACCTAACCTACACATCTTGGGACACTAAGGGGCAAGTTAACATGGCCAATCCACCTGACCAGCATGTCTTTGGACTGTGGAAGGAAACCGGAGCGTCCGGAGGAAACCCACGCAGACACGGGGAGAATGTGCAAACTCCACACAGACAGTGATCGGGAATTGAATGCGGGTCCCTGGTGCTGTGAGGCAGCAGTGCCAACCACCGTGCCGCCCCTAGTTTGTTACCCATGTGGCTATCTCTCAGCTGTTGATGGAGTCAGTGGCTGCAGTCAGCCCCAGTAACAGCTGGCTTCTCACCACTGGAGTGGGTGTTGTTCCAGAAACGTACCAGCTCCCTTGTCCTTCTTGGCGGTAGTGATCATGGGTTTGGAAGGTGCTGCCTAAGGAGTCTTGGTGAGTTGCTGCAGTGCATCTTGTACGTCATAGAAAGCCTACAGTACAGAAGGAGGGACACACAGCTGTTCGTCAGTGGTGGCGGGAGTGAATTTTTAAGGTGATGGATAGGGTGCCAATCAAGCGAGGCTGCTTTGTTCTGGATGGTGTTGAGCTTCTTGTGTTATTGGAGCTGCACCCATCCGAGCAAGTGGAGTGTATTCCATCACACTCCTGACTTGTGCCTTGTGGATGTTTTTTTTTGACTTGATTTATTTTTGTCACATGTATTAGCATTCAATGAAAAGTATTGTTTCTTGCTATCCAGAAAAAGCATACTGTTCATAGAGAAGGAAAGGTGAGAGTGCAGACTGTAATGTTACAGTCATAGCTAGGGTGTAGAGAAAGATCAACTTAATACAAGGTAGGTCCATTCAAAAGTCTGATGGCAGTCAGGAAGAAGATATTTGTGAATTTGTGACCTCAGACTTTTGTATCCTTTTCCCAAAGGAAGAAGGTGGAAGAGAAAATGTCCGGGGTGTGTGGGGTCCTTAATTACGCTGGCTGCTTTGCCAAGGCAGCGGGAAGTGTAGACAGAGTCAATGAATGGGAGGCTGGTTTGCGTGATGGATTGGGCTACATTCACGACCTTTTGTAGTTCCTTGCAGTCTTAGAACATAGAAAGCCACAGCACAAACAGGCCCTTCGGCCCACAGGTTGCGCCGATCACATCCCCACCTCTAGGCCTATCTATAGCCCTCAATCCCATTAAATCCCATGTACTCATCCAGAAGTCTCTTAAAAGACCCCAACGAGTTTGCCTCCACCACCACCGACGTCAGCCGATTCCACTCACCCACCACCCTCTGAGTGAAAAACTTACCCCTGACATCTCCTCTGTACCTACCCCCCAGCACCTTAAACCTGTGTCCTCTCGTAGCAACCATTTCAGCCCTTGGAAATAGCCTCTGAGAGTCTACCCTATCCAGACCTCTCAACATCTTGTAAACCTCTATCAGGTCACCTCTCATCCTTCGTCTCTCCAGGGAGAAGAGACCAAGCTCCCTCAACCTATCCTCATAAGGCATGCCCCCCAATCCAGGCAACATCCTTGTAAATCTCCTCTGCACCCTTTCAATGGCTTCAACATCTTTCCTGTAATGAGGTGACCAGAACTGCGCGCAGTACTCCAAGTGGGGTCTAACCAGGGTCCTATAAAGCTGCAGCATTATCTCCCGACTCCTAAACTCAATCCCTCGATTAATGAAGGCCAGTACGCCGTACGCCTTCTTGACCGCATCCTCCACCTGCGAGGCCGATTTAAGAGTCCTATGGACCCGGACCCCAAGGTCCTTCTGATCCTCTACACTGCTAAGAATGGTACCCTTCATATTATATTGCTGCTTCATCCCATTGGATCTGCCAAAATGGATCACCACACACTTATCCGGGTTGAAGTCCATCTGCCACTTCTCCGCCCAGTCTTGCATTCTATCTATGTCTCGCTGCAACTTCTGACATCCCTCCAAACTATCCACAACACCACCTACCTTGGTGTCGTCAGCAAACTTACCAACCCATCCCTCCACTTCCTCATCCAGGTCATTTATGAAAATGACAAACAGCAAGGGTCCCAGAACAGATCCCTGGGGCACTCCACTGGTCACTGACCGCCATGCAGAGAAAGACCCCTCCACAGCCACTCTCTGCCTTCTGCAGGCAAGCCAGTTCTGGATCCACAAGGCAACAGCCCCTTGGATCCCATGCCCTCTCACTTTCTCAAGAAGTCTTGCATGGGGGACCTTATCGAACGCCTTGCTGAAGTCCATATAGACCACATCCACCGCTCTTCCTTCGTCAATGTGTTTGGTCACATTTTCAAAGAACTCAACCAGGCTCGTAAGGCACGACCTGCCCTTGACAAAGCCGTGCTGACTACTTTTGATCATACTAAACTTCTCTAGATGATCATAAATCCTGTCTCTCAGGATCCTCTCCATCAACTTACCAACCACTGAGGTTAGACTCACCGGTCGGTAATTTCCCGGGCTGTCCCTGTTCCCTTTCTTGAATATAGGGACCACATCTGCAATCCTCCAATCCTCCGGAACCTCTCCCGTCTCCATCGACGATGCAAAGATCATCGCCAAAGGCTCCGCAATCTCCTCCCTCGCCTCCCACAGTAACCTGGGGTACATCCCATCCGGTCCCGGCGACTTACCAACCTTGATGCCATTCAATAGTTCCAACACATCCTCTTTCTTTATGTCCACATGCTCGATCCTTTCTGTCCACCGCAAACCAGCAGTACAACCACCCAGATCCCTTTCCACCGTGAATACCGAGGTAAAGTATTCATTAAGCACCTCCGCCATTTCTAACGGTTCCGCACAAACTTTTCCCCCTTCACCTTTTAAGGGTCCTATGCCTTCACATCTCATCCTTTTACTCTTGACATATTTGTAGAAAGCCTTGGGGTTCTCCTTAATCTTACCCGCCAAGGCCTTCTCATGACCCCTTCTCGCTCTCCTAATTTCCTTCTTAAGCTCCTTCCTACATCCCGTATACTCCTCTAAATCCTTAACACCTCCTAGCTCTCTGAACCTTCTGTACGCCTCTCTTTTCTTATTCACCAGGTTCATCACAACCTTCGTGCACCACGGTTCCCGTACCCTACCAACACCCCCCTGTCTCATCGGAACAGTTTTAGTCTTGGGCAGAGCAGGAGCCCATACCAAGCTGTGATACAACCAGAAAGAATGCTTTCTATGGTGCATCTGTAAAGGTTGATGAGAGTTGTAGCTGACATTCCAAATTTCCTTAGTCTCCTGAGAAAGTAGAGGTGTTGGTGAGCTTTCTTAACTAGAGCGTTGGCATGGGGGGACCAGGACAGTTTGTTGGTGATCTGGACACCTAAAAACTTGAAGCTCGACCCTTTCTACTTTGTCCCCGTGAACTGGCTTTGGGGAGTCAGGAGGTGAATTGCTCACTGCAGGATTCCCAGTCTCTGATAACTCATCTAATAGCATCACCAAAACTCCCAACTGACGAAACAGCATATAAATAATCCAAGCGAAGCAGCAGAGTTGAAGTTAATCAGATCTGCGCATCCCTAATGTGCTTAATTGGTGTTTTCAAATGATATGTGCAAATGATTTGCCACAGTTATAATCCAATTGCAGAAAATAGAAACTTCTGATTGAGCAAGACAAGACAGCCAATTGGTGTGAAAGTTCCATTCCAGTGGAAAATCATTGCCATTGGAGTTAAATTTGCATCATGTGTGGTTTACTTTGAGGGACATTTTAACCCCACACCCCCCAAAGAAAAGGCCATTTTGGATTGACTATAATTTTGTAAATCTCAAAGGCAAAGATTTATTTTGACAAGTACATGAATAGGATGGGAATAGAGGGATATGGTCCCCGGGAGGGTAGAAGGGCTTCAGTTGAGTTGGGCAGCATGATCGGTGCAGGCTTGGAGGGCCGAAGAGCCTGTTCCTGTGCTGTAATTTTCTTTGTTCTTTTCTCTTTAGGTAATTAAGAACGAAGAACAAAGAACAGTACAGCACAGGAACAGGCTCTTCGGCCCTACAAGCCTTCTCTGATCATAATGCCTGCCAAAACTAAAACTGTATGCACTTACGGAGTCCGTATACTTCCATTCCCATCCTATTCTGCAGCTATGGTGCATCTGTAAAGGTTGATGAGAGTTGTAGCTGACATTCCAAATTTCCTTAGTCTCCTGCAGCTTTATAGGACCCTGGTTAGACCCCACTTGGAGTACTGCGCGCAGTTCTGGTCACCTCATTACAGGAAAGATGTTGAAGCCATTGAAAGGGTGCAGAGGAGATTTACAAGGATGTTGCCTGGATTGGGGGGCATGCCTTATGAGGATAGGTTGAGGGAGCTTGGTCTCTTCTCCCTGGAGAGACGAAGGATGAGAGGTGACCTGATAGAGGTTTACAAGATGTTGAGGGGTCTGGATAGGGTGGACTCTCAGAGGCTATTTCCAAGGGCTGAAATGGTTGCTACGAGAGGACACAGGTTTAAGGTGCTGGGGGGTAGGTACAGGGGGGATGTCAGGGGTAAGTTTTTCACTCAGAGGGTGGTGGGTGAGTGGAATCGGCTGACGTCGGTGGTGGTGGAGGCAAACTCGTTGGGGTCTTTTAAGAGACTTCTGGATGAGTACATGGGATTTAATGGGATTGAGGGCTATAGATAGGCCTAGAGGTGGGGATGTGATCGGCGCAACTTGTGGGCCGAAGGGCCTGTTTGTGCTGTGGCTTTCTATGTTCTATGTTCTATTCATGTATTCATCTAGATGCCCCTTAAATGCCGCTATCGTACCTGCTCCCACCACCTCCCCGGGCAGCGAGTTCCACACATTCACCACCCTCTGTGTAAAAAACCTGCCTCGTACATCTCCTCTAAACCTTTCCCCACGCACCTTAAACCTGTGCCCCCGAGTATTTGACTTTTCTACCCTAGGAAAAAGCTTCTGACTATCCACTCTGTCGATGCCCCTCATAATCTTGTAGACTTCTATCAGGTCGCCCCTCAACCTCAGTCATGAGATGGAACAGTGGGATGGGTAATAAGTGCCTGACCCTGTCAGCGATGTTCATATTCCATGAAAGAATTTACAAACCCGATAACAATTCTCTGCAAACACATTCACTTCTACTTTGACTGGAGGCAGGACAGGGTCCAGGCAACCAACGCTCTCCCAGGAGATGGACCCCTCATTTAGATCTGTTAATAAGTCGAAGTGCCTCAGATTCTTATCTCCACCAGGTTTAACCTGGAAACCAGCAGCTGGAGAGAAGTAGATACTGCTCCGTGAAATGTGTCAGTGCTGGGCGGCACGGTGGCACAGTCATTAGCACCGCTCCAGGGACCTGGGTTCGATTCCCGGCCTGGGTCACTGTCTATGTGGAGTTTGCACATTCTCCCCGTGTCTGCGTGGGTTTCCTCCCACAGTCCAAAGATGTGCACGTTAGGTGCATTGGCCATGCTAAATTGCCCTTTAGTGTCCTGGGAGGCGTAGGTTAGAAGGATTAGCGGGGTAAATATGTGGGGGTATAGGGATAGGACCTGTCTGGGATTGTTGCCGGTGCAGGCTCGATGAGCCGAATGGCCTCCTTCTGCACTGTAGGTTTTCTATGATTCTATGATACTTTTCCAGCACAGTTCATGGGCCCAGAGGAACACACTGGTCCCCTCTGTCCTTCCCAAGCTAACTTACGTTTTTCCCTGTGATTGGACCTGCCCCTTGCAATCACTTACCTCTCTCCCCAAATCTTCATCTTTCTCTCTGTTTTCTTTCCATCACCACAGTCCCTTCCCACACATCTCCCTCCATCTCTCCCTCCCTCCCCACACACACTCTGCCCCCATGGTGGTCTCCCCCTGGCTCTACAAGGTATTCTGTAATCACCAACCCCTGTCCCACACCTCCCTCAATCCCTCACAACCACCATCCCAGCACCATGAACGTATCAGCTCCCAGACGGTAACCTCCTCTTCCAAATTCTCCATCTGACTAAAACTCAAGAGGGCTCACTAGGCTGAGAGGGTGTACAGGGGTAGGGATGTTTTACTGCAATTGTACAGGGCATTGGTGAGGCCACACCTGCAGTATTGTGTGCAGTTTTGGTGTCCTTATCTGAGGGAGGATGTCCTTGCTCTTGAGGGAGTACAGCGAAGGTTTACCAGGATGATTCCTGGGATGGCAGGTCTGTCATGTGAGGAGAGATTAAGTCGGTTAGGATTATATTCACTGGAGTTTAGAAAAGTGAGAGGGAATCCCATAGAAACGTATAAAATTCTAACAGGGTTAGACAGGGTAGATTCAGAAAGAATGTTCCTGATGGTGGTGGAGTCTAGAACTAGGGGTCATAGTTTGAGGATAAGGGGTAAACCTTTTAGAACTGAGGTGAGGAGAAATTTCTTCACCCCGAGGGTGGTGAATGTGTGAAATTTACTTCCACAGAAAATAGTCGAGGTCAAAACGTTGTCTGATCTCAAGAGGAAATTAGATATAGCTCTTGGGGCTAAATGGATTAAGGAATATGGGAAGGGAAGAGGCTATCAGGATATTGAATTTGTTGATCAGCCATGATCAAAATGAATGGCGGAGCAGGCTCGATGGGCTGAATGGCCTCCTCCTGCTACTAGTTTCTATGTTTCCTCTGATGGCGGGGCCGGGGGGGGGGGGGGGGGGGTGTGAGGTAATCTAGAACCAGCACACTTTGAAATTAAGCGTGCTCCCATTTAAGACAGAGATGAAAAAAGAGCGCCAGAGGAGGCGGGAGTTAAAAAGAGAATGAGGGAAGGCGACGACGGAGCTTGGACCTGGAAGGAGAACCTGAGGCTCAGGATAGTATAAATGAGTGGTGAGGTAAGGCCGAATCCACTTTCCTTTCTGATGGCAGTGGCAAGGGGAATCGGCAGGAGTACATAGAATATAGAACATAGAACATTACAGCGCAGTACAGGCCCTTCGGCCCTTGATGTTGCACCGACCAGTGGTACCAATCTAAAGCCCCTCTAATCTACACTATTCCAATATCATCCATATGTTTATCCAATAACCACTTGAACGCTCTCAATGTTGACGTGTCCACCACTGCTGCAGGCAGGGCATTCCACGCCCTTACTACTCTCTGAGTAAAGAACCTACCTCTAACATCTGTCCTATATCTCTCACCCCTCAATTTAAAGCTATGTCCCCTCGTGCTAGCCATCACCATCCGAGGAAAAAGGCTCTCACTATCCACCCTATCTAATCCTCTGATCATGTTGTATGCCTCTATTAAGTCACCTCTTAACCTTCTTCTCTCTAACGAAAACAATCTCAAAACCCTCAGCCTTTCCTCATACGATTTTTCCACCATACCAGGCAACATCCTGGTAAATCTCCTCTGCACCCTTTCCAACACTTCCACATCTTTCCTATAATACGGCGACCAGAACTGTACGCAATACTCCAAATGCGGCCGCACCAGAGTTTTGTACAGTTGCAGCATGACCTCCTGGCTCCGAAACTCAATCCCTCTACCAATAAAAGCTAACACACCGTACGCCTTCTTAACAGCCCTATCAACCTGGGTGCCAATTTTCAGGGATCTATGCATGTGGACACCCAGATCCCTCTGTTCATCTACACTACCAAGTATCTTACCATTAGCCCAGTACTCTGTATTCCTGTTACTCCTTCCAAGTGAATCACCTCACACTTTTGCGCATTAAACTCCATTTGCCACCTCTCAGCCCAGCTCTGCAGCTTATCTATGTCCCTCTGTAACCTGCCACTTCCCTCCGCACTGTCTACAACTCCACCGACTTTAGTTTCATCCGCAAATTTACTAATCCATCCTTCCACGCCCTCATCCAAGTCATTAATAAAAATGACAAACAGCAGTGGCCCCAAAACAGATCCTTGCGGTACACCACTAGTAACTGAACTCCAGGATGAATATTTCCCATCAACCACCACCCTTTGTTTTCTTACAGCTAGCCAATTCCTGATCCAAGCCACTAAATCACCCTCAATCCCATGTGTCCGTATTTTCTGCAAAAGCTTACCATGGGGAACCTTATCAAACGCTTTGCTGAAATCCATATACACCACATCAACCGCTTTACCCTCATCCACCTCTTTGGTCACCTTCTCAAAGAACTCAATAAGGTTTGTGAGGCACGACCTACCCTTCACAAAACCGTGCTGACTATCCCTAATCAAATTATTCCTTTCTAGGTGATTATAAATCCTATCTCTTATCATCCTTTCCAATACTTTGCCCACAACAGAAGTAAGGCTCACCGGCCTATAATTACCAGGGTTGCCCCTACTCCCCTTCTTGAACAAGGGGACAACATTTGCTATCCTCCAGTCTTCTGGCACTGTTCCTGTAGACAATGATGACACAAAGATCAAAGCCAAAGGCTCTGCAATCTCCTCTCTAGCCTCCCAGAGAATCCTAGGATAAATCCCATCCGGCCCAGCGGACTTATCTATTTTTACCTTTTCCAGAATTGCTAACACCTCCTCCTTATGAACATCAATCCCATCCAGTCCAACAGCCTGCATCTCAGGACTCCCCCCGACAACACTGTCCCTCTCCAGTGTGAATACCGACGAAAAATATTCACTTAGTGCCTCTCCTATCTCTTCAGACTCCACGCACAACTTCCCACTCCTGTACGGGGACTGACGGCAGTGTTCCCAAGGTGACATCACAGTGCAGCAAGTCACATGGGGCTATTGGGAGCAGGTGATTGGTGAGAAAGTCCTGGCGAATATTTTCAAACTGTATTAAATTGTAAGTCATTGGTTAAGCAAGGGTAGGGACTTATTTGATTTAGGGCAGCACGGCGGCACAATGGTTAGCACCGCTGCCTCACAGCGCCAGGAACCTGGGTTTGATTCCCGACTTGGGGTCACTGTCTGTGTGGAGTCTGTACATTCTCCCCGTGTCTGCATGGGTTTCCTCCGGGTGCTCTTGTTGCCTCCCACAGTCTGAAAGACGTGCTGGTTAGGTGCATTGGCCATGCTAAATCCTCCCTCAGTGTACCCGAACAGGCGCCGGAATGTGGCGACTAGGGGATTTTCACAGTAACTTCATTGCAGTGTTAATGTAAGCCGACTTGTGACTAATAAATAAACTGAAAAAAACTTTATTTTATTTAAAAAATAGTCTTCTAAAGTTTTAAATCTAAAGGGTGTAGTCATGGCAGGAGATCACAAAGCCTTGGTTTGCTCCTCCTGCTCTATGTGGGAAGCCGGGCACATTTCCAGTGCCCGGGACTAGTATGTGTGTGGCAAATGTGTCCAGCTACAGCTTCTGGAAGCTTAGGTTTCAGATCCGGAATGGCGGCTGTTGGCACCATGGAGCATCCGTGTGTCGGAGAGCATCACGGATAGCACAATGAGAGGTGGTCACACCACAGCTGAAGGGCCTTGAGGAAGGGAGGGAATGGGTGACCACCAGGCAGCCCAAGAGAAACAGACAGTTCAGGAGTTCCCTGGGTCCCACTAGCAAATGACGATGAGGGCATTGGTTCCTCCAGGGAGTGTAGACAAGCCTGGCTTATGGCACCACAAGCAGCCTGTCTGTACAGGAGGGAGGGAAGAGAGGCAGAGCAACCTGTGGGTGGAGCCAAATTACATCAGTAGAATGTTGAAGAAATACTTCACATGCATCTTCACCCAAGAGAATGAGGATGATGGTGCAGAACTCAGGGAGAGAAACTGAGAGGTTCTTGAGTAAATTGACATAGAGAGATAATATTTATTCGTGGGACGTGGGCCTCACTGGCTGGGCCAGCAACTATTGCCCAACCCTAGTTGCCCTTGAACTAAGCAGATTGCTAGGCTATTTCAGAGGGCAGTTGAGAGTCAACCACATTGCTGTGGCTTTGGAGTCACGTGTAGGCCAGACCAGACAAGGGCGGCAGATTTCCTTCCCTAAAGGACATTAGTGAACCAGATGGGTTTTTCCGACAATCGACAAGGTTTCATAAATCATCAGTAGATTCTTAATTCCAGATATTTTTAAATTGAATTCAAATTCCACCATCTGCCATGGCTGGATTCGAACCCGGGTCCCCAGAACATGAGTTGAGTTTCTGGATTAATAATCTAGCGATAATACCACTGGGCCATTGGAGGTATTGTCAGGCTTAAAAGTGGACAAATCTCTAGGTCCGGATGAATTGTGCCCTAGGCTGCTGTGGGAGGCAAGGGAGGAGATTGCAGGGACTCTGACCCAAATTTTAAAAGTGCTTAACTTGGAGGTTTCAGCCTCATTGTTCCACAGGAGCAGGCTGAGGGTAAGGGAGCTTGTGTGTGCACTAATTTATTTAATTATTTTTTCAGTTAAATTAGTGAAACAAATCGGAGGTTTTTTTTCTAAACAGGAAATAGGCCCAGCAGCAGCCTGGGAAGATTTTGGAGGGTTTAAAAGTAGGCCGCACCTTTGAGCGGGCAGCGTCGTTAGCGGGCAGTGGAGTGAGCAGGGGACAGAGTGAGAGCTAAAAGGGCTTTGGCTCACAGGGCTTCGGCGAGGGCGAGGAAGGTTGTTTGTTTGTTCTTCTTCGGTTACACCCCCTTTTTGTTTTATCCCATGGGGGAGGTGCCAGACGACTGGAGAACAGCTAATGTGGTTCCATTATTTAAGAAGGGTTGTAGAGATAAACCAGGCAACTACAGACCAGTGAGTCTCACGTCAGTGGTAGGGAAATTATTGGAGAAACCTCTGAAGGAAAGCATCTGTCTCCTCTTGGAGAGGCAAAGCTTGATCAGGGATAGTCAGCATGGCCTCATCAGGGGAAGTCATGCTTAACAAATTTGATTGAATTTTTTGAGGAGGTGACCAGGTGTGTAGGCGAGGGTATCGCAGTCGATGCAGTTTATATGGATTTCAGCACAACCTTTGACAAGCTCCCACATGGGAGATTTGTAAAGAAGGTAAATTCACATGGGATACAGGGTAATTAGATAAGGTGGATTCAAAACTAACCCAGTTGTAGGAGACAGAGGGTGATGACAAAAGGCTGCTTTAGTGACTGGAAGCCAGTGTCCAGTGGCGTACCACAGGGATCTGTGTTGGGGCCCCTATTATTTGTTATTTATATAAGCGACATAGACCCCTACGTGGGGGTAGGATTAGTAAGTTTGCGGATGACACAAAGGTTGGTTGGTGGTTCACAGTGAGGTGGAGTGCCTTGGGCTACAGGAAGGTATAGATGGAATGGTCAAATGGGCAGACAAGTGGCTGATGGAATTTAACCCTGAAAAGTGTGAGATGAGACACTTTGGAAGGAGTAATTTGACAAGAAAGTACTCAATGAATGGTAGGACACTCGGAAGTTCTGTGGAACAAAGGGACCTTGGTGTGTTTGTCCACAGATCTCTGAAGGCAGAAGGGCATGTTAGTAGGGTGGTGAAAACGACATATGGGGCACCTGCCTTTATCAATCGAGGCATAGATTACAAAAGCAGAGAAGTCCTGTTGGAGTTGTATAGAACTTTGGTGAGGCCACAGCTGGAGCACTGTGTGCAGTTCTGATCGCCACATTATTGGAAGGATGTGAGTGCACTGGAGGGGGTGCAGAGGAGATTCACCAGGATGCTGCCTGGAATGGAGCATTTAGGTTATGAAGAGGGGTTGGGTAGGTTTGGGTTGTCTTCATTGGAGCAGAGAAGACTGAGGAGCGACCTGATCGAGGTGTACAAGATTATGAGGGACATGGACAGAGTGGATAAGGAGCAGCTGTTCCCCTTAGTTGAAGGGTCAGTCACGAGGGGACATTTGATTTAATAAGATTTGATTTGATTTATTATTGTCACAAATATTAGCATACAGTGAAAAGTATTGTTTCTTGCACGCTATACAGACAAAACATACCGTTCATAGAGAAGGAAAGGAGGGAGTGCAGAATGTAGTGTTACAATCATAGCTAGGTTGTAGAGAAAGATCAACTTAATGTGATGTAGGTTCATTCAAATTCTGGTGGCAGCAGGGAAGAAGTTGTTCTTGAGTCGGTTGGTACGTGACCTCAGACTTTTGTATCTTTTTCCCGACGGAAGAAGGTGGAAGAGAGAATGTCCAGGGTGCGTGGGGTACTTAATTATGCTGGCTGTTTTGCCGAGGCAGCGGGAAGTGTAGACAGAGTCAATGGATGGTAGGCTGGTTTGCGTGATGGATTGGGCTACATTCACGATCTTTTGTAGTTTCTTGCAGTCTTGGGCAGAGCAGAAGCCATACCAAGCTGTGATACAACCAGAAAGGATGCTTTCTATGGTGCATCTGTAAAAGTTGTGTAAAAGTTGGTGAGAGTCACCAACATGCCAAATTTCCTTAATCTTCTGCGAAAGTAGAGGCGTTGGTGAGCTTTCTTAACTATAATGTTAAGACAGATTGTTGGTGATCTTGATGATAGGTTCAAGGTGAGGGACAGGAGGTTTATGGTGAATGTGAGGAAAACCGTTTTTTACCCAGAGGGTGATGACGGCCTGGATGCGCTGCCTGGAAGGGTGGTCGAGGCGGCTTGCCTCATATCCTTTAAAAGGCATCTGGATGAGAACTTGGCACACCATGTTCAGAGCTATGGGCCAAGTGCTGGTAAATGGGATTAGGTGGGAGGTCAGGTATTTCTCGCATGTTGGTGTAGACTCAATGGGCTGAAGGGCCTCTTCTGCACCGTGTGATTCTGTGATATGAAGAGAAATTTAGAGAATCATTAATCAGAGACTGAGTCATCAAATACATTAAGATTGAGTTAGACAGATTATTGAGGACAGACAGGAATATGGGGTAAGATTCTCCGTCTTCCCAGCCGTGTGCTTCCCGCCAGTGGGAGGTGGCGTGTTGTTTGTTAGCGGCTAGGATTCTCCGGTCCTGCCACTGTCAATGGAAATTCCCATTGATGCCACCCTGCGTAGGCGGGAAACCCGCGGATGAGGCTGCGCTGCCAGTGGAATCGGAGAATCCCGCCGGCGTGAACAGCCAGAGAATTCTAGCCATGGAATTGAGGTCGCAATAAGATCGGTTATGATTTTGTTGAATGGATGAGCAGGCCTGAGGGGCTGAATAGCCTAGTCTTGCTCCTAATTCATATATCTGTGCGCTTGAGCTTGTCAATGAAGCCTGTTCCTGGGTCAAGAACTTGTGAAAAGGAAGTGTTAAAACTGTCTCTCTGTGCTTCCTCTATCAACACCCTTTCACCAAGATCTTCTTGTGTGTTCCAGAGTTTCTTTAAGTATTTTCCTGAGTTGTGTAAAAACAGAACAGATAGTGAAACCCGGTGCGACTGAGCAAAGGTGAGAGTCTAGACATTGCCGACAGCCAGTCACCAAAACCCCCAAAATATTTCACTCCTCATCCATCATGTCGATGAGTTCAACAGTCTCCCAGTCCCAAAGAAACAAAATGTTCTTTCGAAAGTCTGAGGATGGCACAGAAACAGTACGATGCTAATAAATAAATCCTCTCCATTCCTAATTATGATTCAGACAAAACGGAGAAAATGCTCTTTAATGTAGAATGTTGATGGCATGACAGACTGCTCACCTCTGCCAGGTGCCAAAATTGAATAATATGGCGGGACTTCAAGGCCTCGCTCGTCCCAAAACCGTAAAATCCCACCCGAGGTCAACGGACCTTTCCATGTTGCGACCCTTGCCCGCTACGATTCCCGTGGCAGGCAGGATGGTAAAATCCCACTCATAGTATCTGCACACGTTATCCCAACATAGTTCTAGGCAGCTTTGTCCCATTTGAGATTTTTTTTTAGTTTAATTATTAGTGTCACAAGTAAGGCTTACATTAACACAGCAATGAAGTTACTGTGAAAACCCCCGAGTCGCCACACTCCGGTGCCTGTTCGGGTACACTGACGGAGAATTTAGCATGGCCAATCCAGCTAACCAGCTAACTTTCGGACTGTGGGAGGAAACCGGAACACCCGGAGGAAACCCAGAGGAGACAACGTGCAAACTCCACACAGTCACCCAAGCCGGGAATTGAACCCGGGTCCCTGGCACTGTGGGGCAGCAGTGCTAACCACTGTGCCACCGTGCCCCAATTTGACAACATACCTGTGGGAGGAGGAGGCCATTCCACCCGTCAAACCCACAAGATCATGGCTGTACTCCATCTTACTTCCATTACCCTTAATAGAATCATAGAACCCCTACAGTACAGAAGGAGGCCATTCGACCCTTTGAGCCTGCACCAATAACCATCCCACCCAGACTCTATCGCCCATGTATTTACCCTGCTAATCCCCCTCACACTAATAGTCAATTTAGCAAGGCCAATCCACTTGACCCACACATCTTTCGACTGTGAGAGAAAACCAGAGCACCTACTGAAGCAGTCCATGTTCAAATGCAACAAGATCTGGACAATATCCAGGCTTGGGCTGACAAGTGGCAAGTAACACTCATGTCACACAAATGCCAGGCAATGGTCATCACCAATAAGAGACACTCTAACCACAGCGACTTGACATTCAATGGTGTAACCATCACTGAATCCCCCACTGTCAACATCCTTGGAGTTACCATTGACCAGAAACTGAACTGGACTCACTACATAAACACAGTGGCTCCCAGAGCAGGTCAGAGGCAGGGAATACTGTGGCGAGTAACTCACCTCCTGACTCCCCAAAGCCCGTCCACCTTCTCCAAGGCACAAGTCAGGAGTGCGATGGAATACCTCCCACTTGCCTGGATGAGTGCAGCTCCAACAACACTCAAGAAGCTTGACACCATCCAAGACAAAGCAGTCCGCTTGATTGGCACCACATCCACAAACATTCACTCCCTCCACCACTGACGCTCAGTAGCAGCAGTGTGTACTAGAACATAGAACATAGAACATTACAGCGCAGAACAGGCCCTTCGGCCCACGATGTTGCACCGACCAGTTAAAAAAAAAAACTGTGACCCTCCAACCTAAACCAATTTCTTTTCGTCCATGAACCTATCTACGGATCTCTTAAATGCCCCCAAACTAGGCGCATTTACTACTGATGCTGGCAGGGCATTCCAATCCCTCACCACCCTCTGGGTAAAGAACCTACCCCTGACATCGGTTCTATAACTACCCCCCCTCAATTTAAAGCCATGCCCCCTCGTGCTGGATTTCTCCATCAGAGGAAAAAGGCTATCACTATCCACCCTATCTAAACCTCTAATCATCTTATATGTTTCAATAAGATCCCCTCTTAGCCGCCGCCTTTCCAGCGAAAACAATCCCAAATCCCTCAGCCTCTCCTCATAGGATCTCCCCTCCATACCAGGCAACATCCTGGTAAACCTCCTCTGCACCCTCTCCAAAGCCTCCACATCCTTCCTGTAATGTGGGGACCAGAACTGCACACAGTACTCCAAGTGCGGCCGCACCAGAGTTGTGTACAGTTGCAACATAACGCTACGACTCCTAAATTCAATCCCCCTACCAATAAACGCCAAGACACCATATGCCTTCTTAACAACCTTATCTACTTGATTCCCAACTTTCAGGGATCTATGCACACATACACCTAGATCCCTCTGCTCCTCCACACTATTCAAAGTCCTCCCGTTAGCCCTATACTCAACACATCTGTTATTCCTACCAAAGTGAATTACCTCACACTTCTCCGCATTAAACTCCATCCGCCACCTCTCGGCCCAACTTTGCAACCTGTCTAAGTCTTCCTGCAAACTACGACACCCTTCCTCACTGTCTACCACACCACCGACTTTGGTGTCATCAGCAAATTTGCTAATCCACCCAACTATACCCTCATCCAGATCATTAATAAATATTACAAACAGCAGTGGCCCCAAAACAGATCCCTGAGGTACACCACTTGTAACCGCACTCCATGATGAATATTTACTATCAACCACCACCCTCTGTTTCCTATCCGCTAGCCAATTCCTGATCCAATTTCCTAGATCACCCCCAATCCCATACATCTGCATTTTCTGCAGAAGCCTACCATGGTGAACCTTATCAAACGCCTTACTAAAATCCATATATACCACGTCCACTGCCTTGCCCCCATCCACCTCCTTGGTCACTTTCTCAAAAAACTCAATAAGGTTAGTAAGGCACGACCTACCTGCCACAAAACCATGCTGACTATCACCTATCAATTCATTACTCTCCAAATAACTATAAATCCTATCCCTTATAATTTTTTCCAACATCTTGCCGACAACAGAAGTGAGACTCACCGGTCTATAATTCCCGGGGAAGTCTCTGTTCCCCTTCTTAAACAATGGGACAACATTCGCTAACCTCCAATCTTCTGGTACTATACCAGAGGCCAACGACGACCTGAAGATCTACAAGATGCACTGCAGCAATTCACCAAAGATCCTTAGACAGCACTTTCCAAACCCATGACCACTTCCATCTAGAAGGACAAGGGGAGCAGATAAATGGGAACACCACCCCCTGCAAATTCCCCTCCAAGCCACTCACCATCCTGACTTAGAAACATAGATCATAGAATCCCTACAGTGTCGAAGGAGGCCATTTGGTCCATCAAGTCTGCACCGACCACAATCCCACCCAGGCCCTATCCTCTTAACCCCATATATTTACCCTGCTGTTCCCTGTGACACTATGGGCAATTTAGCATGGCCAATTTAGCATGGCCAATTTAGCATGGCCAATCAATCTAACTTGCACATCTTTGGAGTGTGGGAGGAAACCGGAGCACCCGGAGGAAACCCATGCAGACATGGGGAGAACGTCACCCGAGTCCGGAGTTGAACCCTGGACTTGGAAATATATCGCCGTTCCTTTGCAGTTGTTAGGTCAAAATCCTGGGATTCCCTCCCTAACGGCATTGTGGGTCAACCCACAGCACATGGACTGCAGCGATTCCAGAAGGCAGCTCACCACCACCTTCTCAAGGGGCAACTAGGGATGGGCAATAAATGCTGGCCATGTCCCATGGATGAATTAAAAAACCCCACGCATACACGGATCGAATGTATAAACGGACAGTGACCCGAGGCCAGATTTGAACCTATGTCCTGCCTGCTCCTAAGTTTATATTTATATTCTGTTTTCCCAATTGACTAATGCAGGGATTTGGTTTGCTCCAGGATGCTTGTTTCTTATTTCATCAACATTGCGCGGTCTAATGAGAATGGAGCGTTAACGCAACAACGACAGATACTTCAGTTTGGTGGTTCATAATGAAACACTGAGTTAATGGCAATTGAGCTATTTTTATAGGGATACAGAATTGAAGAACCAGTCCTTACTTCAATCTTTACATGATTGCAGGAATTACCAAAATGTTTTGGGACATGTTCAATGTGAAACTCTATGTCGCAGCTTACTCCACCTCACTGAGATACCGTGCGGGATCTTACCGGCCCGCCATCTCCCATCTCTCACGATCTTGCCGGCCCCATTTTGCTGGTGAAATCAGCCACGGACCCTTCCTGGAACGCAATCGTCCGGGCTTCCACAGTCCGAAAGACGTGCTGGTTAGGTGGATTGGCCGTGCTAAATTCTCCCTCAGTGTTACCCGAACAGGGGCCGGAATGTGGCGACTGGGAGATTTCTACAGTAACTTCATTGCAGTGTTAATGTAAGCCTACTTGTGACACTAATAAATAAACTTTAAACCCCTAGGATGCAGTCCATCAGGACCTAGAGACCTGTCAGCCTTTACTCTAAATGTTTTCTCATACCTTTTCCCAGGTGATTAGAATCCTGACTGTGCAGAAGGAGGCCATTCAGCCCATCAAATCAACCCAGGCCTTATACCGTAACCCAATGCATTTAGCCTAGCTAATACCCCTGACGCTAAAGGGGCAATTTAGCATGGCAAATCAACCTAACCAGCACGTCTTTGGAGTGTGGGAGGAAACTGGTGCACCCGGAGGAAACCCACACAGACACGAGGAGAACGTGCAGACTCCGCACAGACAGTGACCTGAGGCCAGAGTTGAACCCTGGCATTGTGAGGCAGCAGTGCCACCATGCCACCAGCATTAGAATAGTTTTGAACCCGCCCCATTGACATCTAGATTTACACTATTTCTGGGATGTTATTTGCTACGATGAAGATGGACACAAAATATTTATTCAACATTTTCACCACTCCTTATTTCCCTTGATTAATTTCCCATTCTCACTCTCTGGAGGACCTGACACACATCACAATTATTCTTTTCTGTTTTAAATACTTGTAGGAACCTTGCCCATCAGTTTATAAATTTCTAGGTAGCTTTCTCACGCCATCTAGTACTCTAATGTGTAATCAAGCGTGGTTTCCTCCCACAGTCCAAAAGACGTGCTGGTTGGGTGCATTGACCCTCATGATGGGGCCTGTACAAGAAGGACGGGTTGCATCTAAACTGGAAGGGCACAAATATTCTGGCCGGGAGGTTTGCTAGTGTCACACGGGAGGATTTAAACTAATTTGGCAGGGGGTGGGAACCAAAACAAAGGTGAATTAGCTGAAGGGGAACCAGAGAGTCGGGCCAGTAAGACTCAGAGAAACAGCAGGCAGGGTGGGATTGCTAATCAGAGAGGGTCTGGTGGACTGAAGTGCATTTGTTTCAATGTGAGAAGTGTAACAGGTAAGGCAGATGAACTTAGAGCTTGGATTAGTACTTGGAACTATGATGTAGTTGCCATTACAGAGACTTGGTTAAGGGAAGGACAGGATTGGCAGCTTAACATTCCAGGATACAGATGTTTCAGGCGGGATAGAGGGGGATGTAAAAGGGGTGGGGGAGTTGCACTACTGGTTAAGGAGAATATCACAGCTGTACTCCGGGAGGATACCTCGGAGGACTCATACAGCGAGGCAATATGGGTAGAGCTCAGGAATAGGAAAGGTGTAGTCACAATGTTGGGGGTTTACTATAGACCGCCCAACTGCCAGCAGGAGATTGAGGAACAGATATGTAGGCAGATTTTGGCAAGGTGTAAAAGTAACAAGGTTGTTGTGGTGGGAGATTTTAATTTCCCCTATATTGACTGGGACTCACTCAGTGCTAGGGGCGTGGATGGGGCAGAGTTTGTAAGGAGCATCCAGGAGGGCTTCTTGAAACAGTATGTAGATAGTCCAACTATGGGAGGGGCCATACTGGACCTGGTATTGGGGAACGAGCCCGGCCAGGTGGTCGATGTTTCAGTAGGGGAGCAGTTCAGGAACAGTGACCACAATTCAGTAAGCTGGGACCTCCCCTGTAGTCAATGAGCCAACAAAGGTAGGGGGTTTTAGTTAAGTCGGGCAACATGGTCAGTGCAGGCTTGGAGGGCCGAAGGGCCTGTTCCTGTGTTGTAATTTTCTTTGTTCTTTGTTCTTTGACCCGAACAGGTGCCAGAGTGTGGCGACTAGGGGAATTTCACAGTAACTTCATTGCAGTGTTAATGTAAGCCTACTTATGACTAATAAATAAACTTTAATACGTCCTTCATTAGCTGTTGTCATTCTTGTCAATCCTCTGACTGACCAATCATCTCCGCAAAATTGTGCCCCGAATTCTTGAGGTCAATTAGGGATGGGCAACAAATTCTGCCCTTGCCAACAACGCATACATCCCAGAAAATAATTTTTTAACAGCTTCACCAGCTAAGGGAATCAGCCTCTCATAGAATCCCTATAGTGCAGAAGGAGGTCATTCGACCCATCGAGTCTACACTGGCTCTCCGACAAGCATCCCACTCAGGCTCTCTCTTCTATTCTATCCGAGTGACTTCAAACATTTCCCATGTCTAATCCACCTAACCTACATATTTTGGGATACTAAGGGACAATTTAGCATGGACATTGCACCTAACCTGCACATCCTTGGACACGATTTGATTTGATTTGATTTATTATTGTTAAATGTATTGGGATACAGTGAAAAGTATTGATTCTTGCGCGCTATACAGACAAAGCATACCATTCATAGAAAAGGAAAGGAGAGAGTGCAGAATGTAGTGTTACAGTCATAGCTAGGGTGTAGAGAAAGATCAACTTAATGCGAGGTAAGTCCATTCAAAAGTCTGACAGCAGCAGGGAAGAAGCTGTTCTTGAGTCGGTTGGTACGTGACCTCAGACTTTTATATCTTTTTCCCGACTGAAGAAGGTGGAAGAGAGAATGTCCGGGGTGCATGGGGTCTTTGATTATGCTGCTGCGTTTCCGAGGCAACGGGAAGTGTGGACAGTGTCAATAGATGGGAGGCTGGTTTGCGAGATGGATTGGGCTACATTCACGACCCTTATAGTTCCTTGCGGTCTTGGGCAGAGCAGGAGCCATACCAAGCTGTGGTACAACCAGAAAGAATGCTTTCTATGGTGCATCTGTAAAAGTTGGTCAGAGTTGCTGAGAAAAGGGGCAATTTAGCATGGCCAATCCACCTAACCTACACATCTTTGGAGTGTGGAAGGAAACCGGAGCACCCGGAGGAAACCCACGCAGACACGGGGAGAACGTGCAGACTCCGCACAGACAGTGACCCAAGCTGAGAATTGAACCCGGGTCCCTGGCGCTGTGAGGCAGCAGTGCTAACCATTGTGCCACCATTACACCAGTTACACTGCCGAGTGCTCTACCTTTTGCTGAGATGACCTCATTCCTCCAAAGTCCCGCGTAGATGGGCCCATTCTACTCGAATGTGCAATCTGATTTTGAGGAAGCAGTAATGCGAATTCTGTTTTTCTGTCGCGCTGAATATAGAAGCTTGCCTCCGACATTTCACCTCTGATGCCCTGTTGCCCGAAGGAAGAATCTCACGTTGCCCCTGCCCGTTCTGACACTCTCATATATAACTTCCCAGTTTAAAGCCTGAGTTGTGACAGGCTTGATCGGAAGCTTCCCTTCCCTGCCTTAATGAAGAGAGGCTGACGATTCCCCTGATACGGGTTGAAGTGTTTCAGGTGCGAAGATTAATCACCCTCACATCGAGTGAGCTCCCAAAAGATTTCAATTATGGAAATAAAAGAAATCGCCTGATGAGAAATATCACATTTATCAATTATTCACTAACAGGGGTTCAGGTTGGAAAGGCAAAGCCTGCAGTCTTCTCCAAATATTTAACGAGTGCTACTCCTGTGGCCAGGTTAATAATGTAATTGGCAGAGGGACTGTCCCATTTATTGTCCATGATGCTGATTTTCACTTTAATTTCAAAATAAATTATGATCCATGAAAACCCATGTCACTTTAGATATTTGCAAGGCCATAAATTCAAATCATTAACTTGAGTTAAGTGTTTAAGTTTAACCTATATGATGGATTTAGTCATCTTATAGAATCATCGTTCAATTTATTTTCATCTTTCCAGGACAGTATCCAACTTTGTAATCATACATACATACAGGGGGAGGTGATGGCCCAATGGTATTATCGCTAGCCTATTCATCCAGGAAACTCAGCTCATGTTTTGGGGGACCCGGATTCGAATCCCACCACGGTGGAATTTGAATTCAATAAAAAAATCTGGAATTAGGAATCGACCGATGACCATGTTGGCGGAAAAACACATCTGGTTCACTAAAGGGTGGTAGTGGTTAGCATTGCTGCCTCACAGCGCCAGGGACTTGGGTTCGATTCCCGGCTCGGGTCACTGTCTGTGTGGAGTTTGCACATTCTCCTCGTGTCTGCGTGGGTTTCCTCCGGGTGCTCCGGTTTCCTCCCACAGTCCAAAGATGTGCGGGTTAGGTTGATTGGCCAGGTTAAAAATTGTCCCTTAGAGTCCTGAGATTTGTCGGTTAGAGGGATTAGCGGTAAATATGTGGGGGTAGGGCCTGGGTGGGATTGTGGTCGGTGCAGACTCGATGGGCCGAATGGCCTCCTTCTGCACTGTAGGGTTTCTATGATTCTATGATTCAATTCCCAGCTTGGGTCACTGTCCCTGCACGTTCTCCCCGTGTCTGCGTGGGTTTCCTCCGGGTGCTCCAGTTTCCTCCCACAGTCAAAAAGATGTGCTGGTTAGTTGCACTGGCCATGCTAAATTCTTCCTTAGTGTTCAAAGATATGTCGGTCAGCGGGTTACGGGGATAGGGCCTCAGGGTAAGATGCTCTGTCGGAGACTCGATGTACCGAATGGCCTCCTGCTGCACTGTAGAATTCGATGATTTTTATGGAGGAGACTCTGTGCTGAGAGCCTGGAGAAGCTGGGATTATTCTCCCAGCAGCAAGGAAAGAAGGCTTAATGGAGCTATAGAACATAGAACAGTACAGCACAGAACAGGCCCTTCGGCCCACGATGTTGTGCCGAGCTTTATCTGAAACCAAGATCAAGCTATCCCACTCCCTATCATCCTGGTGTGCTCCATGTGCCGATCCCATAACCGCTTAAATGTTCCTAAAGTGTCTGACTCCACTATCACTGCAGGCAGTCCATTCCACACCCCAACCACTCTCTGCGTAAAGAACCTACCTCTGATATCCTTCCTATATCTCCCACCACGAACCCTATAGTTATGCCCCCTTGTAATAGCTCCATCCACCCGAGGAAATAGTCTTTGAACGTTCACTCTACCTATCCCCTTCATCATTTTATAAACCTCTATTAAGTCTTCCCTCAGCCTCCTCCGCTCCAGAGAGAACAGCCCTAGCTCCCTCAACCTTTCCTCATAAGACCTACCTTCCAAACCAGGCAGCATCCTGGTAAATCTCCTCTGCACTCTTTCCAGCGCTTCCACATCCTTCTTATAGTGAGGTGACCAGAACTGCACACAATATTCCAAATGTGGTCTCACCAAGGTCCTGTACAGTTGCAGCATAACCCCACGGCTCTTAAACTCCAACCCCCTGTTAATAAAAGCTAACACACTATAGGCCTTCTTCACAGCTCTATCCACTTGAGTGGCAACCTTTAGAGACCTGTGGATATGAACCCCAAGATCTCTCTGTTCCTCCACAGTCTTCAGAACCCTACCTTTGACCCTGTAATCCACATTTAAATTAGTCCTACCAAAATGAATCACCTCACATTTATCAGGGTTAAACTCCATTTGCCATTTTTCAGCCCAGCTTTGCATCCTATCAATGTCTCTTTGCAGCCTACAACAGCCCTCCACCTCATCCACTACTCCACCAATCTTGGTGTCATCAGCAAATTTACTGATCCACCCTTCAGCCCCCTCCTCTAAGTCATTAATAAAAATCACAAAGAGCAGAGGACCAAGCACTGATCCCTGCGGCACTCCGCTAGCAACCTGCCTCCAATCCGAAAATTTTCCATCGACCACCACCCTCTGTCTTCGATCAGACAGCCAGTTACCTATCCAATCGGCCAACTTTCCCTCTATCCCACACCTCCTCACTTTCATCATAAGCCGACCATGGGGGACCTTATCAAACGCCTTACTAAAATCCATGTATATGACATCAACTGCCCTACCTTCATCAACACACTTAGTTACCTCCTCCAAAAATTCTATCAAATTTGTGAGGCACGACTTGCCCTTCACAAATCCGTGCCGAGCTGCTCAAAATGTTTGTCGAACTTCAATACAGTAATTAATGTTTCAGTTTGTTTATTAGTGTCACAAGTAGGCTTACATTGACACTGCAATGAAGTTACTGTGAAAATTCCCTAGTCACCACACTCCGGTGTCTGTTCGGGTACACTGAGGGAGAATTTAGCATGGCTGGTGCACCATGGCCGATGCACCCTAACCAGCACGTCTTTCAGACTGTGGGAGGAAACCGGAGCACCCGGAGGAAACCCACACATACACGGGGAGAACGTGCAGACTCCGCACAGACAGTGACCCAAGCTGGGAATTGAACCCGGGTCCCTGGCGCTGTGAGGCAGCAATGCTAACCACTGTGCCACCTATAAAAATTACTCAATTAATAGATTATTTGGTTTCCAATCAATTATTATTGTGCCATCATGCTGCCCATGTTGTTAAGGAAAACGAATGACAGCACGATAGGGAACGCGCAGGCGAATGGGACTGATTGAACTGGTCTTCACAAAGTTGACAATCACAATCGCCGAATGGCCCCCTTCTGTTTGATTCTATGTTTGTGTTGAATCATCTGTGTATTGGTCAGTCATTATTTATCTATAAAGCTGGGGGTGGGGGGTGGGGGGGGCGGGGAGGGGGAGGGGGGGAAGGGGGGGAATTCCCTGGCCTGTTTGCCACTGGCAGGAATCCTGAATTCCCGCTGGATGTGACATCAGGCCTAAAACTGGATTCCCGCGAGGAGTAAATGCATTTTAGATTTGCCCGGCCCGGCCTACCCAGCAGGCCTGGCTCAGGGCCCCACCCAGAGGAGGTAGCAACCCGATAATTATGTAAAACCGTTGATCGTAATCTCATTAGCGGGCTGGACAGCTCGATCCGTGGCCTCCCTCATTGAACCCGCCTCCCCAGCGGGAACTGCACCGGGCGGACTTTGGACTTGGTCATGATCAACGTGGACGTGGTGTGTTGGACACTGAGGGGGGGGGGGCATAAAGGAGGTAGGTCCAGTGCCCATGTGCCCCTCTACCACTGCCAGGCTGCAAAGGGAGTGTCTCCAAGGATCATGGGGGAGTTGGGTGGGCTCGGGCTGGGGGAAACATAAGAACATAAGAACATAAGAAATAGGAGCAGGAGTAGGCCATCTGGCCCTTCGAGCCTGCCCCGCCATTCAACAAGATCATGGCTGATCTGAAGCGAATCAGTTCCACTTACCCGCCTGCTCCCCATATCCCCTAATTCCCTTATCGATCAGAAAACTATCTGCCCGTGATTTAAACATATTCAACGAGGAAGCCTCCACCACTTCAATGGGCAGAGAATTCCAGAGATTCACTACCCTCTGAGAGAAGAAGTTCCCCCTCAACTCTGTTCTGAACCGGCCCCCCCTTATTTTGAGGCTGTGCCCTCTAGTTCTGGTTTCCCTTCTAAGTGGAAAGAATCTCTCCACCTCTACCCTATCCAGCCCCTTCATTATCTTATATGTCTCTGTAAGATCACCCCTCATCCTTCTAAACTCCAACGAGTACAGACCCAATCTGTTTAATCTCTCCTCATAAGCTACATCTCCGGAAAGGGGTTGACCTCGCCATGCTCTCCCGGGATAGGGGGTTTTGTAATGGACTTCCCTGCCTAGCCCTGGGAAAGAGGTCGTTCAGTTTCAGGACAGTGAATTCAGACACCATCCTGGGGTAAAATACTCGAAGAGCTTTGAAGTTCGCTGGTCACTTTATTTCCATGACCTCTGGACAGCTGAAAGGCTTCCAAATCACCACAGCTCTCCACTCAGCAGAAGAGATTCCCCTTTCTCTCTCTAGGAAGCTGCACTCTTTTAACTCAACATTAATTACAAATCTCCGAGCCTTCATAGAAAGCAGAGAGGCTTTGAAATACCTTCCAACCCTCTGAAAGCCTTTGTTTCCATTCAATTTCAGTCCAAACTCTCAGTTGATTGACAGCTTAATGGTTTTTACTTAGCATGCAGTCAGCTGTGTTTATTTACCTTTCCCTTCATGCTTGAATGCATCTCAAGTACCCCCATTGTTCCTAACCGCAATGTTTACACAAAAGAGGAAGTAAAAAGCACTTAGCTGCTTTGAAATTGCCTGTAGCCACTGGTGGTCACACTCATACACGTACAGAAAACTTTCACACAGACACACACAGACACACACATACACAAACCTCACATACACTCACATATACA